>NC_036874.1:4850900-4868668 GCF_002910315.2 Salvelinus sp. IW2-2015 | reverse complement strand
TCCAGCTCTACCACTGAATAGACAGACCTGGGCCCTCTCCAGCTCTACCACTGAATAGACAGACCTGGGCCCTCTCCAGCTCTACCACTGAATAGGCTTTCACTAGACTTGACAGAAAAAGAGCCAGTCCTCTGAATACACAGACTGGACACCAGAATACATCTCAGGTGTTTTCCTCTGGAATGGAGGATCACATCCTATGTCCCAACACTGTTGTTGTAGAGCTGGAAGGTCAAACACTCATTTTGTAAACAGTAGCCTTCCAACAACAGCCTCTATCTGGTGGAATATCAGATGGCCACAGCATAACAACAAATACGGAAAACAGTGAGCCTCCTCTTGACTGAGAGTGTGGACATATT
Source organism: Salvelinus sp. IW2-2015 (assembly GCF_002910315.2). Taxonomy (NCBI): domain Eukaryota; kingdom Metazoa; phylum Chordata; class Actinopteri; order Salmoniformes; family Salmonidae; genus Salvelinus; species Salvelinus sp. IW2-2015. Next base: position 4,868,306 of record NC_036874.1, on the reverse strand, counting down.
TAAAGCACCACAAAATTAGTAAAAGATTGCACAGCTATTTAGATCATTGGCAATTGGATTTTCTTTCTCGGTTCTGCTGCAGATCCTWTCCCAAGGACTAATCTYCCAGCTGTTTATTTTGGTRGAGCTGAGAGCTCGCCACTATCTTTWACATTGGAAAACAGGCCATGCAGTGGGAAAGAAGCTGCAGTTCCTAATTMTGGATGTTCTGCTGCTCTTATTTGGCTAATTGTAGGTCTTTTGGAGTTAGGTTTCCATTCAAATAGCGCATAACCACATCTGAATGTGTACTCTGACTCCACCCCATCTTTGAATGGAAATAAGACTACGGTACCATGGCCTGGAAAAAGCCTCTCCTTCTCAGTCACAGTGCTAGACAGCCAAGCATTTAACATTGGATTAAGAAGCTAAATGCAGTGTAAGGGCAGATCGTGCCCCCTTCTTTCCCCAGCGTTTACTAACAAATTCAAACTGTCCTCCTSAATATGGCTGCCTGTCACCAACATCCGGGTAACCAGGGCAAAGAGATCTCAAGGATACACGRCATGTGAATAATGTGTTTATGTGAGACAGAAAGAATCACTGTCCACATTACCATTCTATAACTGTGTTAAAACCGGGTCAAAAGTAGTGCACTATATAGTGAATAGGGTGCCATTTCAGATGCAACCCAGCGCCTGGTTCCTGCAGTCCGTGGTGCCTCCCTCCCAGTCCAGCAGGTGTCAGTGCACACTGCCCAGTCAGTCACAGTGAGGGCACAGGCACACCAGGCAGGGAGGGAACCAGCCCCAAATCCTCCATCCGGTCTCCACTACCCCCAGGGGGGAGAAAGGAAAATAGGGCACAGCTTAGACGATAGGTCACCTTCCGTTGATTCTTAATGTTATTATAACGAGTGAACTAATGTTACAACATACTCAGTGGTACGGTAAAGGTCTGCAATTCCAATTCATATTCATTATCCTGGTGTTTTCTCTTCCTGACTTACTTGGCTTAAACCTCCACCATGGCTCTCCACATGGATTGAATAAAGGGGGTTTATTCATTAGACCTACACCTAACCTTCCACACACTGTCATTTCTTTATAACAGAGATTAGACGATCAACAGCAGAAAGGCACACTCACATCCTCACTACTAGGGCCTTAATGCTACTTGAGGGAACTGACAGGGATAAGGGACACACATGCCAGTCTGTCTGTTTAGAGAGACTAGCGAAGAGCTGACCCAATCCAKGGTTTACAGTAGAGGAGCAAGTATTCATAGGGCAAAACAACTATTTCAATGGGGATTCTACATTGAGCTTTTCAGTCAAGGAAACTTGACTTGTCCAGGAAACCAGCCCATAGAATCTAGCCGAAAACACCCCGAGTAGCATATTCATTTTTTAATATATATTTTTTATTTAACTCGGCAAGTCAGTTAAGAACAAATTCTTATTTACAATGATGGCCTACCAAAAGGCAAAAGGCCTCCTGCGGGGACGGGCCTGGGAATAAAAATAAAAATATAGGACAAAACACACATCACGACAAGATAGACACCACAACACTACATAAAGAGAGACCTAAGACAACAACATAGCATGGCATTAACACATGACAACACAGCATGGTAGCAACACCACACGACAACAACATGGTAGCAGCACAAAACATGGTACAAATATTATTGGGCACAGACAACAGCACAAAAGGCAAGAAGGTAGAGACAACAATACATCACGCTAAGCAGCCACAACTGTCAGTAAGTTTCACTCGTTTCACTCGCTAGCTGCAGCGAACTGAAAAGACGAGCAACCCAGGGATGTGTGTGCTTTGGGGACCGTTAACAGAATGTGACTGAGGATGAGGGCTGCAGTAGGTATCTCAGATAGGGGGGATTGAGGCCTAAAAGGGTTTTATGAATAAGCATCAACCAGTGACAGTATTCAGAGATTACCAGTTTACAGAGGAATATAGAGTGCAGTGATGTGTCCTATAAGGAACATTGGTGTCAAATCAGATGGCCGAATAGTAAAGAGCATCTTCCCGTTCGAGAGCACCCTTACCTGCCGATCTATAAATTACGTCTCCGTGATCTAGCATGGGTAGGTTGGTCATCTCAATCAGGGTTAGTTTGGCATCTGGAGTGAAAGAGGAGCGATTACGATAGAGGAAACCAAGTCTAGATTTAACCTTAGCCTGCAGCTTTGATATGTGCTGAGAGAAGGACAGTGTACTGTCTAGCCATACTCCCAAGTACTTTTATGAGGTACCTCAAGCTCTAAACCCTCAGAGGTAGTAATCACACCTGTCGGGAGAGGGGCATTCTTCTTACCAAACCAAATGACCTTTGTTTTGGAGGTGTTCAGAACAAGGTTAAGGACAGAGAAAGCTTGTTGGACACTAAGAAAGCTTTGTTGTCGAGCATTTAACACAAAATCCTGGGAGGGGCCAGATGAGTATAAGACTGTATCATCTGAATATAAATGGATGAGCGAGCTTCCTACTGCCTGAGCTATGTTGTTGATGTAAATTGAGAAGAACGTGGGGCCTAGGATCGAGCCTTGAGGTACTCCCTTGGTGACAGGCAGTGGCTGAGACAGCAGATGTTCTGACTTTATACACTGCACTCTTTGAGAGAGGTAGTTAGCAACCCAGGCCAAAGACCCCTCAGAGACATCAATAATCCTTAGCTGGCTCACAAGAATGGAATGGTCTACCTTATCAAAAGCTTTGGCCGTCAATAAAAATAGTAGCACAACATTCCTTTGAATCAAGGGCAATGGTGACATCATTTAGGACCTTTAAGGTTGTAGTGACACATCCATAACCTGAGCGGAAACCAGATTGCATACCAGAGAATACTATAGACATCAAGAAAGCCAATCAGTTGATTATTGACAAGTTTTTCCAACACTTTTGATAAACAGGGAAAAATAGAAATATGCCTATAACAGTTAGGATCAGCTTGCATCCCAAGCATTCCAAAGTTCTACCTACCAACCTTRTTTCTGTAGTCATCACTGTGTTAGAGACACATACATACYACAGCCTCTTGAAATATTAAACGTTTTAATGCCAGTGCACTTTTTCTCAATAGAAATGTCCATCATACTTCCTTCCTTTTCACTCATGCCTGGCTACGTGGCAGAGATCTGAAACAATCTATAATTTTTTTTTTTTTWATCTAATTGACAACATAATGGTGCAAGCCTGTGTGTATCTCCTGTTTGGAAGAGTCATTACAATTATCTTACAGATCTGTCAGCTACAAATTAAACCATGGCAGTAAATATTCTTACAATCTGTTGAGTCAGGCACCCACTTCTGCGCCCTCAGATTCAGGCAGAAGGGCGTTTAAGGTCTGAGTACGTTATCTGGGCCAAAATCAAAACTCCCTCCAAGCCTCTTTATACAGACTAGTTCTGCTTCATGGGTTGTGGTGTCCACACCAGATGAGAGCTTTGTGTCGTAGCTAGCAGCCAGGATGCTTTTGGATTACCTTAGCCAAGATAATGGTAATAGTGATGGCATGGTACTGGAGCAGGTCCAAGGCGACACAGTCAGAGATTATGACCTCCTCAGAGGAGCTGAGCTCTTCCTGTTCAGTTACGCTGTCCTGCCCTTTGGACAGGCTCAGTCTACAGCTATCGCTCCCCCAGAGGGACAAACAAGCCACATCACACCAAATCCTCACATAAATAAAGCATAACAACTCTAACCCCCCCCCCCAAAAAAAAAGACATAGCCTAAGTAACACATCTACGACAATAAACAACAGCTTTGCCCTCATCATGTCTGCAGCAATGAATAAAACATTTTTTAGAAAATAGTCCAAAATAGTTTCTTAGTCATTCAACACATGACCACCCGCTTTTCTCTCAGCTCGGTGACCTAATTTGCCACTAGAGGATGAAATGAAAGGACCCATTATCTACAGGGATCTCTGAAAGGAGAGGAGAGCAGTGGAGGACAAACAGTATCAAGTGTCAGGATGAAAGAAAGACTCCCAACACCCAAGTAGAACATGAAGACTGACCAGACCAATCCATGTTCCAAACTAAATGACATAGGTCATGTTCAGTAGGGCATACTGTAGCAAAACATTTTGAAATGGAATTCTAAAATAAGTGTTTCTTATTGTATAAGTGCAGGTAGTTGTTCCCCTGCTTCGCTCCGTTTTGAAAAATGTTCTCCCTACTGGAAAGTGACACAATCATATTAGCCTCATGATAACTGAGCTAATCCCGTTCTGATGAGCACAGTCGTAATCAGCCAGTTGTAAAAATGACTGGTACAAGGGCAGCAAGTACAACTAAACAGATGAATCATAGACAAATACATTACAATATCAGAAATAAATAGCTATTTGAGAATGTCCTGATTCAGCACCGACTGACTCCATAAATAGGCCAATGTTTGGTGAAGAAAGAAGAGAGCCTCACTAGCCATGCAACCATCAGGGATGAGAATATCATTCCACAAGGTAGCTACTTACAGAGTCCTGTGCAGAGAATCTGCATGGCCATGTCTCTTCCCTTCTCACACCATTCAGCTCATGAACAAGTCAGGTAGCAGCAGAGAGGAACGGCTCTCACTAGAATAGCTTTAGCTCCATGGACCAGGGCATCAGTGAGAAAGGATGGTGCTTGCTATCTGCTATCTTCTGTGTTCTCCCCAGTGCTCTGTATGAGAATGTCAACAGGCCCCTGTGCTAAGAGCTTTGGAATAGAACCAGCCAAACCCCATCCAGCTTCCTTTACATTACAGTCAGTGCAATACCACCACCTCCAACCAACCCAATCTCTGGACCATGAGAGCTATCTCTGCCTCCCTATTGGTTGGTGTGGGGGAGGAGGGCCCTTCCAGAGGCTGATGATGGGAGTGTGATGGACTAGAACCTCTCTCTCACATGCATCAGTGCTCTCTAGCAACAGAACCGGCAGTGCTCTCTCTGAGGTTGTGTCCCGTCCCTAGTCCGTCCTCTGAGGTGTGTGTGTGTATGCATGAATGAGTGTGTGTGTGTGTGTGTGTGAGGGGAGGTGCGTCTCCCCCTTGAGGGCACTGCCTGCCGTCAGGCTGTGTTTTGTCATTCTCTAGGCAGGCTAGGCTGAGTGCTGCTGCCTGTGAACTGACTGACTCTGTGAGGGACATTGGGGCCATGGACACAGCAGCAGAGATCTGGACAGGTGGCTTAAACACCCCAGAAATGTTATGTTGTAACTTGTAACAACTGCAAACCAGTACATTAACTTCAGCTAGATCCAGCTTTCCTGGAACAATGTTCCTTTTGGTAGCGCACCACATTAACTCATCTACAGTAATCCCTTTATACTGACCACATTGCACTAAAGAGTCAAATCCACAGGTAACAAGCTAATCCAGAGGAAGTGGTAACCTAGTAACATGGATGTGTTTTGGGTAAACTAATAATACACAGGTTGAGGTTGCTGTGGCTGGAACGAGGTGTGATGATGAGTTGCCTTTCCTGACACCCAGGGTTAGCCTGGTGAAACCAGACTGAAACAGTGGATAATGCATTGTTCAGTCTGGTTGAACCAGGCTAACACAGAGAAAGTGAGAAAATGAGCAGAGGCTCAGCGGCAGGGTGTATTAATAGGCAACCTGGATCACTACCATGCTGCCTCTCTGTTGCCCTGCCAGGACGCTGAGTCTCTGAGTCTGATCTGAGACCAGTCAGTGTTTGTCTTCATCAATTCATCAACATACCAGGACTACAGTCTCAATCAGCAATAATGGACGTTTGAACCACAGCAAGGCCTGTGTTGTCTCTGTCTAAAAAGACTGTTGGTTTCTTGCAAGTCATTTGATTACTTATATATTATTATATATAAGGCTCAGTGGAGTCAAAAACTCGATTTTCCTGTGTTTTATATATATTTCCACACTATGAGGTTGGAATAATACTGTGAAATGTAAAAATATATAATAATGCCATTTTATTGTAATAGCTATTTAAGAAGACCGCTGGAGTTATGGCATGCCAGGTGACATCACCAGGCGGTCAGTTAGTTAATAGACTGCTGCGTCGAGGCTGCCTATTCCTTTATGACATTAGGTGATGCCTAATGCTGTCCGTAATATGGATGTGAGCTTTCTAAATCCATTAGCTCGATGACAAGGTTGTGGTTGTGCTTTCACTGTCAGTTTTGATTTGCAGTTTCGCTGCTGTAGCTAGCTGTAGCTAAATGCTGTAACAGGCTCTGCTAGCTGGCGCTGACTGGGTCTTTCTCAATATTTGCCACATGGGCTTTTATTCGCATTCTAATTCTGCAGAATAAACTCAGAACTATCCTTCGTCCTGTTCGAACCACACAGTGTGGTTCGTCCTCCCGTTGGATCTCTCTGTCTGAATAATAATAACCATGGCCYTAGCGGTCTAAGGCACTGCATCTCAGTGCTAGCTGTGCCACTAGAGATTCTGGTTTGAGTCCAGGCTCTGTTGCATACGGCCGTGACCGGGAGACCCATGGGGCGGCACACAGTTCGTCCGGGTTAGGGGAGGGTTTGGCCGGCAAGGATGTCCTTGTTTCATCGTGCACTAGTGACCAGGTGCAGTGGGCCAGGTGCAGTGCACACTGACACAGTTGCCAGGTGCAAGGTGTTTCCTCTGACAAGTTGGGTTGTGTTTCAGAGGATGCACGGCTCTTGACATTTGCCTCTCCCGAGTCTGTATGGGAGTTGCAGTGATGAGACAAGACTGTAACTACCAATTGGATACCATGAAATTGGAGAGAAAAAACAAGGTTAAATAATAATAACCATGGACAGGGCTGCTAGGGTCAAACAGTCTGACAGATCCTGATTCCCAGAGAAGGAAGTGGTTTCTGGAGCTCATTTGATATTCTGTTATACTCTGCTCCACAGAGAGAGGCCAGGGTAGGGAGGAACTAAGGGAGTGGAGGGGAGGGGTGGGGAGTTGGGGGGAGGTGGTGACACGTCAGCTTTCATTACTGCTCATGAATTACTTCCATGTCCCTTGCATATGAAGACGCACAGAGGCAATTAAGGAGTGGGAAGGGAGAGACTCAAGCAAGCAACTGCTCACAGGCAGCGGCCCGGAAGCAGAAGAGGAGAGGAGGAGAGTGGAGGCATGTTAACTTAACAATTAGCATTAAGACTGGTTGTAATGGAGTAAAGAGCACTATTAGGTGGGCTGTGGGACTGGGTCTGTTGTGTTGTGCTGAAGGTAGGAGACACAGGGGGACAGGGTAACAGGTAGACAGGGGGGGACAGGGGAGCAGGGTCGAGGCATCATACAGGTTGTCACACCTCCTACTCTTAGGGGCCAGTTGGACCCTGTGGTGTATGACATGGAGACAGCTGTGCTGGGTCATGTAGTCAGGTGAGTAAGGGAGAGTAAAGGCGAGAGCAGTGAGCAGCATCTAACAGGATCATTATGATGTGCTGGACTTATAATGGTACAGCTTGGATCCTCACAGCAACGGTAGAGCATCATCAACAGCATCATCTTCAGCTAAGGATGACAGCAGATGAGATTAAAACTGAGATGGATGTTAAAATACTAAAAAAGAGGAGACAGAAAGATATATCTATACTGTGAAATGTAAAAATATATAATAATGCCATTTTATTGTAATAGCTATTTAAAAAGACCGCTGGAGTATATATATATATATATATATACACTGCTCAAAAAAATAAAAGGAACACTAAAATAACACATCCTAGATCTGAATGAATGAAATATTCTTATTAAATACTTTTTTCTTTACATAGTTGAATGTGCTGACAACAAAATCACACAAAAATGATCAATGGAAATCAAATGTATCAACCCATGGAGGTCTGGATTTGGAGTCACACTCAAAATTAAAGTGGAAAACCACACTACAGGCTGATCCAACTTTGATGTAATGTCCTTAAAACAGTCAAAAATGAGGCTCAGTAGTGTGTGTGGCCTCCACGTGCCTGTATGACCTCCCTACAACGCCTGGGCATGCTCCTGAGAGTGGGAGGGATCTCCTCCCAGACCTGGACTAAAGCATCCGCCAACTCCTGGACAGTCTGTGGTGCAACGTGGCGTTGGTGGATGGAGCGAGACATGATGTCCCAGATGTGCTCAATTGGATTCAGGTCTGGGAACGGCGGGCCAGTCCATAGCATCAATGCCTTCCTCTTGCAGGAACTGCTGACACACTCCAGCCACATGAGGTCTAGCATTGTCTTGCATTAGGAGGAACCCAGGGCCAACCGCACCAGCATATGGTCTCACAAGGGTTCTGAGGATCTCATCTCGGTACCTAATGGCAGTCAGGTACCTCTGGCGAGCACATGGAGGGCTGTGCGGCCCCCCAAAGAAATGCCACCCACACCATGACTGACCCACCGCCAAACCGGTCAGCTGGAGGATGTTGCAGGCAGCAGAACGTTCTCCACGGCGTCTCCAGACTCTGTCACGTCTGTCACATGTGCTCATGTGCTCAGTGTGACCTGCTTTCATCTGTGAAGAGCACAGGGCGCCAGTGGCGAATTTGCCAATCTTGGTGTTCTCTGGCAAATGCCAAACGTCCTGCACGGTGTTGGGCTGTAAGCACAACCCCACCTGTGGACGTCGGGCCTCATACCACCCTCATGGAGTCTGTTTCTGACCGTTTGAGCAGACACATGCACATTTGTGGCCTGCTGGAGGTCATTTTGCAGGGCAGTGCTGGCAGTGCTCCTCCTTGCACAAAGGCGGAGGTAGCGGTCTTGCTGCTGGGTTGTTGCCCTCCTACGGCCTCCTCCACGTCCCTGATGTACTGGCCTGTCTCCTGGTAACGCCTCCATGCTCTGGACACTACGCTGACAGACACAGCAAACCTTCTTGCCACAGCTCGCATTGATGTGCCATCCTGGATGAGCTGCACTACCTGAGCCACTTGTGTGGGTTGTAGACTCCGTCTCATGCTACCACTAGAGTGAAAGCACCGCCAGCATTCAAAAGTGACCAAAACATCAGCCGGAAGCATAGGAACTGAGAAGTGGTCTGTGGTCACCACCTGCAGAACCACTCTTTATTGGGGGTGTCTTGCTAATTGCCTCTAATTTCCACCTGTTGTCTATTCCATTTGCACAACAGCATGTGAAATTTATTGTCAATCAGTGTTGCTTCCTAGTGGACAGTTTGATTTCACAGAAGTGTGATTGACTTGGAGTTACATTGTGTTGTTTAAGTGTTCCCTTTATTTTTTTGAGCAGTGTATATATATATATAGAGAGAGAGAGAGACAGGGAGATGTATATATATATATATAGTGGAGAGAGAGAGAGAGGAGAGAGAGAGAGAGAGAGAGAGAGAGAAGAGAGAGAGAGAGAGAGAGAGAGAGAGAGAGAGAGAGAGGGAGATGTATATATATATAGAGAGAGAGACAGGGAGATGTATATATACAGTGGGGAGAACAAGTATTTGATACACTGCGATTTTGCAGGTTTTCCTACTTACAAGCATGTAGAGGTCTGTAATTTTATCATAGGTACACTTCAACTGTGAGAGACGGAATCTAAAACAAAAATCCAGAAAATCACATTGTATGATTTTTAAGTAATTCATTTGCATTTTATTGCATGACATAAGTATTTGATCACCTACCAACCAGTAAGAATTCCGGCTCTCACAGACCTGTTAGTTTTTCTTTAAGAAGCCCTCCTGTTCTCCACTCATTACCTGTATTAACTGCACCTGTTTGAACTCGTTACCTGTATAAAAGACACCTGTCCACACACTCAATCAAACAGACTCCAACCTCTCCACAATGGCCAAGACCAGAGAGCTGTGTAAGGACATCAGGGATAAAATTGTAGACCTGCACAAGGCTGGGATGGGCTACAGGACAATAGGCAAGCAGCTTGGTGAGAAGGCAACAACTGTTGGCGCAATTATTAGAAAATAGAAGAAAATAGAAGAAGTTCAAGATGATGGTCAATCACCCTCGGTCTGGGGCTCCATGCAAGATCTCACCTCGTGGGGCATCAATGATCATGAGGAAGGTGAGGGATAAGCCCAGAACTACACGGCAGACCTGGTCAATGACCTGAAGAGAGCTGGGACCACAGTCTCAAAGAAACCATTAGTAACACACTACGCCGTCATGGATTAAAATCCTGCAGCGCACGCAAGGTCCCCCTGCTCAAGCCAGCGCATGTCCAGGCCCTTCTGAAGTTTGCCAATGACCATCTGGATGATCCAGAGGAGGAATGGGAGAAGGTCTGTGGTCTGATGAGACAAAAATAAGCTTTTTGGTCTAAACTCCACTCGCCGTGTTTGGAGGAAGAAGAAGGATGAGTACAACCCCAAGAACCAATCTCAACCGTGAAGCATGGAGGTGGAAACATAATTCTTTGGGATGCTTTTCTGCAAAGGGACAGGGCGACTGCACCGTATTGAGGGGAGGATGGATGGGGCCATGTATCGCGAGATCTTGGCCAACAACCTCCTTCCCTCAGTAAGAGCATTGAAGATGGGTCGTGGCTGGGTCTTCCAGCATGACAACGACCCGAAACACACAGCCAGGGCAACTAAGGAGTGGCTCCGTAAGAAGCATCTCAAGGTCCTGGAGTGGCCTAGCCAGTCTCCAGACCTGAAACCAATAGAAATCTTTGGAGGGGCTGAAAGTCCGTATTGCCCAGCGACACCCCCAAACCTGAAGGATCTGGAGAAGGTCTGTATGGAGGAGTGGGCCAAAATCCCTGCTGCAGTGTGTGCAAACCTGGTCAATAACTACGGAAATGTATGATCTCTGTAATTGCAAAACAAAGGTTTCTGTACCAAATATTAAGTTCTGCTTTTCTGATGTATCAAAACTTATTTCATGCAATAAAATGCAAATTAATTACTTAAAAATCATACAATGTGATTTTCTGGATATTTTTTAGATTCTGTTCTTCACAGTTGAAGTGTACCTATGATAAAAATTCCAGACCTCTACATGCTTTGTAAGTAGGAACACCTGCAAAATCGGCAGTGTATCAAATACTTGTTCTCCCCACTGTATATAGTTAAACAAAAAATAACTTTCAGTGAATTTTAAAACTATTCTACATTTAATGTAATATAGCATTATAATCAGTTATTTGTTGATGCTATTTTCCATATTACAAAAGCTTTTCATTTTCTAAATGACATATTCTGTGTATGTGGGCAAAGTAAGTGAAGCAAAATATCTATGCAGCTTTTGCAGCATGTCTTGCTGAGTGTGGTGACACTGACAAACTGTCGTCCAGGACGTTTAGCTGGATGCAAACAGAGAACCAAGCTGTACTGCTGCTGTATAAAATCAGGTATTTATGGAAATAGGGTTCTCCACCTGCTGTACATCGCTCCCTGCCGCGTAGCAGAGAACGGTGAACACACTCTGGACTCATTCTGTGTGTAAACACGAGACTTAATGTTCCTCAAAGGGATTTCTGGAATTGCTCTCAGAATAAAGACGGCAGCCAGAGACGTGTCTCTGTTCTTACATTAGGGAATCCTAAAGTCCTGCTGCGCCATCTGAGATGTATTTGGCTGTATGTACAGTTGAAGTCGGAAGTTTACATACACCTTAGCCAAATACATTTAAACTCAGTTTTTCACAAATCCTGACATTTAATCCTAGTAACAATTCCCTGTCTTAGGTCAGTTAGGATCACCACTTTATTTAAGAATGTGAAATGTCAGAATAATAGTAGAGAAATGATTTATTTCAGCTTTTATTTCTTTCATCACATTCCAGTGGGTCAGAAGTTTACATACACTCAATTAGTATTTGGTAGCATTGCCTTCAAATTGTTTAATTTGGGTCAAACGTTTCGGGTAGCCTTCCACAAGCTTCCCACAATAAGTTGGGTGAATTTTGGCCCATTCCTCCTGCCAGAGCTGGTGTAACTGAGTTGGGTTTGTAGGCCTTCCTTTCACACGCTTTGTGATGGCCACTCCAAAACTTCACTTTGTTGTCCTTAAGCCATCTTGCCACAAATTTGGAAGTAGCTTCGGGGTCATTGTCATTTTTGGAAGACCCCATTTGCGACGCAAAACTTTAACTTCGATGATGCCTTGAGATGTTGCTTAAACATATCCACATAATTTTCCTACTCCTGATGCCATCATTTTGTGAAGTACATCAGTCCCTCTGCAGCAAAGCAACCCCCACAACATGAATGCTGCCATCTCCCGTGCTTCACGGTTTGGATGTGTTCTTCGTTTCTTGCAAGCCTCCCCCTTTTTCTCAAACATAATGATGGTCATTAATGGCAAACAGTTCCTATTTTTTGTTTTTATCAGACCAGAGGACAATTTCTCCAAAATTATATGATCTTTGTCCCCATGTGCAGTTGCCAAACCGTAGTCCCTGGCTTTTTTATTGCGGTTTTGCGAGCAGTGGCTTCTTCCTTGACTGAACGGCCTTTCAGCTTATGGTCCGATAATAGGACTCATTTTACGGTGGATCTAGATACTTTTGTACTGTTTCCTCCAAGCTCTTCACAAGGTCCTTTGCTGTCTGTTCTGGGACTTGATTTGCACTTTTTGGCACCAAAGTACTTTCATCTCTAGGAGACAGAACGATCTCCTTCCTGAGCAGTATGACAGCTGTGGTGGTCCCATAGTGTTATACTTAGCGGACTACTGTTTTGTTTCAATGAACGTGGTTACCTTCAAGGCATTTGGAAATTGCTCCCAAAGGAGAACACACTTGTAGAGTTCTACAATTGTTTTTCTGAGGTCTTGGCTGATTTCCTTGCGATTTCCATGACTGTCAAGCAAAGAGGCCACTGAGTTTGAAGGTAGGGTCTTGAATACATCACAGGTTACACTCCAATTGACTCAATGATGCCAATTAGTCTATCAGAAGCTTTTAAAGCCATGACAATATTTTCTGGAATTTTCCAAGCTGTTTAAAGCATCGTCAACTTAGTGTATATAAACTTTGACCATGGAATTGTGATTATAAATGACCCACTATGTTGTGATTATAAATTAAATAATCTGTACTGTAAAGCAATTTTGGAAAAATTACAAAACCTATAGTTTGTTTATCAAGAATTTGTGGAGTGGTTGAAACACGAGTTGATGACTTCCCCTAAGTGTATGTACACTTCCGCTTCAACTGTATGCTTAACTGACAATAGACCATGGGCAAATGGTTTCACAGAGTAAATGTCTATTGTTGCTACTCACTTCCTACTGTCATGATGCGTATCATCTCAGTAATACAGTCTGAAGCTAGCCGAGCCTCTCCTCCTCTTTCCACAAGACATGAAAGGAGTGTCTCATGTTTTAATGCATGGCCTATCCTAGCCCTCTAGCAAAGTCCTCCTAGCCCAGCCTCCTCCGCCCAGCCTCCTAGCAGACAGCCCGTCCTAACGCCAGCCTCCTAGCCAGGTCCTTCCTAGCCCAGACTCCTAGCCCAGCCCTTCATCAGCCTCCTAGCTACTCCTAGTAGAGCTCCTACCCGCTCGGCGGCTTCAGATCCTAGCCCAGACTCCTAGTCCAGCCACTCCTATTCCGCCCTCTAGCCTGCCCCTTCTAGCCCTCCTAGCCCGACTCCTATGCCAGACTCTAGCCCAGCCTCGCTAATCCCAGCCCTCACTAGCCTTCCTAGTCCAGCCGGCTTCTAGTCCAGACCTCCTAGCCTAGCCCTCCTAGCCCAACCCTCCTAGCCCAGACCTCCTAACCCAGCCCTCCTATCCCAGCCCTCCTAGCCTAGCCCTCCTAGCCCAGACCTCCTAGCCCAGCCCTCGCAGCCCTCCTAACCCAGCCCTCCCATACCTCCCATCCCAGCCCTGTCACCATAGCAGTTCTGATCTCTACTGACAGCACAGGCAGAGGTTTTGCAGCGTCCAAAGACAGGCCCTCCTCTGGAGAGCAGATATTTTTGTGTGTGTGTGCCTCTGTCTCTCCCACAGGAACACAGAACAGAACAGAGCAGAACTGTTCTTACTAATCCTGATCCACAGCAAGCCCCAATTAAGGGAGAGACAGTTCTGTGTTCTGCTGGGAGATTATAGTAAGGTGTAGCCTATACACTTCAATCACACACAATCTTACACTTTCTGTTCTGCTAAGATCTTCCAGAAAAAAATGCATTGCTATCAGTAAGAAAGACAGGCAAAGAATGATCATAATGCTTGCCTGAAAGACATACTGATGTTCTATATTAGACTGATACAAGCATATCAATACGGAAAGAGAATTGTAATTTGTTCACAAGAACATGGCACCTAGTGCACATGGTAGATTTTTGGCCACCAGCAGAAGGTAAGCTAAAATAGCCTACTTCTTCTACCTACGTAGCATTCAAAATATCCAAAGGGAATTTTCAGCAGATAGAAAAATGTTTGGTCAACTTTATTGAATAATTCACACATAACCGTTTTCCCCTCTGGCCAACACAGTCCATCTTCAGTAATCTTCAGAGTCAGCAAATATCCTAATTGAAACTCATTATTAACCCTATATAATTAACTTGGCACCTGAAACACCTGCAAATGAATGTGTAGCCTCTAACAGGTTCATCATAGTAGATACAAATGTGTTAAATATTTCACTTCACCTAACAGAATGTGGAAATCAGAATATGCTACSGATCAGTAACCAGTCCGTCTAGGTGTGAAGTTTGGACAGTGTGTTTTTAAAACWRAGGCCTTCTGAACATAAAGAACATAAAGAACACAGAGACCGTGATGGCATTCAGTTAATAAGCAGGTGAGAGTTCGGTTGACCACGTGCCAACTAGTCAAGTGCGGTGAAGTGTAGCCGTGRCTGTGTGTGTGTCTGCCTATATCACCTTGTGTCCCCTAGTTGAGAAATAAGCAGGTCAGTGACCAGTTAGCCATGAAGAACGTCACGGGTGAAAACTCTATACTACATTAACCTTCAAGACTCCATGTAGAGCCTAATAGGAAATGACTACACACAAGAAAGCATCCATGGTGAAAAAATTACACCGAAAGGCTCTGATGGCACTGAGTCAGTGATGAGGACCTTTAGTTAAGCCAAACCCTCTGTACTTAACTTTCACTCTCAATCAGCTGGGGTGCACTAAGAGCAGGTCACTGGCAACAGCAGCCATGTAATATACGATATATAGTAGCTGTGTACAGTATACCCATGTACCCAAGCAGAGAGATAAGGGGAGCTCAAATGAGAGGTCATTTCATCTCTCTCTCATGATGAGATATGATAGGATCTGTTTCTGTTTCTTCCCCAAACCTGACCACAAACAGGCATAAACAGATATCTGAGAGGGTATCCCAAAGCAAGATGTCACGTCATACCCGTAGCACAATTATACAATACATTCCACAGACAAAGCAAAAATAATGAAGTAAATAAATTACCTGCTTGATGACTGGGTCCGTCCAGTTTGGGCTCACATTTTGAAAGAGGGAGAGAATCTAGAAAAATTCAGATGAAAAAGAATGGTCAGTGAATGAATGCAGTGGCCTGGCTTTGAGAATCTCTTCCGACCTTGAGCCTGTGATTATTGCCTGCAGATGAGAGGACAAGGAAGAGCTGCTTTGATCCCAGTATCTGGCTAGTCAAAGACATGAAACAGCATGAGACATGGGCTGTGTCACAAATGACACCCTATTCCTAATACAGCAGTAATGTGTTATACAGGGAATATTGTACCATTTGGGATGCAAACAGAATTGAACAAGAAGCCACCAAATGACTTACAGCTGATGTAACAGTTCAGCTTCCGTCCCTCTCCTCTCCCCTACCTGGGCTCGAACCAGCCACCCTCGAAGCATCGTTACCCATCGCTCCACAAAAGCCTTGCAGAGCAAGGGGAACAACTACTTCAAGGTCTCAGAGCGAGTGACGTCACCGATTGAAACGCTATTAGCGCCATTTCACATCGGTTACACTGACAAACTGATACAGGAATGAATCATGATATAGAACTCCTGAGTGGGAATCTGTAGATCTTTCTACCGCCACAGGCCTGAAAAAAATGATATATTTGAAGCATAATGCTGGATAATTCACCTGGAGTCATTCAAGTTAAACACAGTCTGTCATCGTCTGCTCTGATTTTTACAGTAGCATATTACAGTTGGTGAAGTGAGGCTTTCTCTTCATTTTGACTGAGACTGACTCACTTCTATGCCTATGGCAGTACTGTGGTGTTGTGGGCTGTTGGCAGTACAGCCCTGTTTTCTTTCTGGGTCATTCATCTATCAGTGGCATGGGATAGCTACAGCTTAGCTCCACTTTGCCTGCTTCTCAAAAGACAAACCAGCATATGCTGCTGCTAGGGATTAAATGGGCGGCGAACTGCAGTGGCTATTCGATGTTAACAGCATTGTGGATTTGATGTTAAAATATATTAAGCTCACAATTAAAGTGTCTTGAAGACATGTGACGGGGAATTCACATGATGATGATCCGACAGAAACCTCCCACATCCACCCCCCAAAAAACGTGCCTTTCTTTAACTAACACTTATTTATTAAATGTACTTACTGTGATAATGTGCTTGTCTCACCTAGCTATCATCAGGTGAATGCACTAACTGTAAGTCACTCTGGATAAGAGTGTCTGCCAAATGACTGAAATGTAAAAATAAAAAAAATATGGAATGTAAATATAGACTAGAGGGTCCTCTGCTGTGAGACAAAGCCTTAGGTTTTGTAACTGGCATCCTACATTGTAGCTCTGGCATTGTATCACTGGCATCCTACTCTTGCCTATTAACCTAGGGGCTTTCAAACYTGGAAATGGCTATGAGTTACAGTCAATTACACATGTCTAACTATCCAGGGTATGACATCTAAAAGTGAAGCAAAAATATCTCTCATACAAACAAACACCAACTTGAACAGGGTGAATGAGATAATACAATATTGTCTATGTGGATTTTAGTTTAGTTTGCTTGTTTTTATACAAATCTGAGCAGCGGCACG
The DNA here is from genome assembly GCF_002910315.2 of Salvelinus sp. IW2-2015. Taxonomy (NCBI): domain Eukaryota; kingdom Metazoa; phylum Chordata; class Actinopteri; order Salmoniformes; family Salmonidae; genus Salvelinus; species Salvelinus sp. IW2-2015. The sequence continues at coordinate 4,851,411 of NC_036874.1, read as the reverse complement.
TGATCTATTTAAAACAGGCGACCACTGGCAGAGTGCAGCACGAGGAGAATCTAAACATGTTAGTGTCTTCAAAGGGGAGAGGATGTTTCGCTCCGTGTGGAGTTCCTGTTTGACAGGCTGTGCACAGCTGTTCACTGAAGACAAGCACAGGGAGGGCACACAGCTGCAACCACACCACACCAAACATCCCCTAGCTCAGTCCCACTATGTGCCATGCTGCTTTGATTCCCAAACCGAGCCCTGTGTGTGTGTGTGTGTGTGAGTGTGTGTGTGTGTGTGTGTGTGTGTGTGTGTGTGTGTGTGTGTGTGTGTGTGTGTGTGTGTGTGTGTGTTGTGTGTGTGTGTGTGTGTGTGTGTGTGTGTGTGTGTGTGTGTGTGTGTGTGTGTGTGTGTGTGTGTGTGTGTGTGTGTGTGTGTGTGTGTGTGGTGTGCCTCAACCTCATTAAAAAGAGGAAAGGCATGTTCTCAAAACATAAACAAAGGCTTTTAACAGTATAATGATTTTTAATAT
>NC_036874.1:4822884-4843201 GCF_002910315.2 Salvelinus sp. IW2-2015 | reverse complement strand
GACTTAACGCCATCCCTGCGAGCTGTGTGCGTGTGCTACCATATTGATAAAAACTGAATCGAATCAACATCTTCTCAACCGAGAACATGAGCCAGTGCCCTTTTGTGGCCGCGTGAAGTGACCGCTGAACAGAATCATTAGTTGGGGTCTCTAGGGGCGAACGTACTTCTAATAGGTCATCCTTGGGTCGCGAGAATGATATATACGATTGTAGTCGTGCCCGCCATCGAGAAAGTTAAGACGGAATCCGGTTCCCGTGGCTAATCAGCGAGAAAATTCTCTTGGGACTCTCATACCCCATTTGAAGTTGACATTGAAAAGGAGGTAAGGTAATGTTAAGGTTGGGGTTAGGTTAGGCAAGGGTTATACTTAAGGTTAATGTTAGGGTATGGGTTAAGGTTACGGTGTAGGTATGGACGTCCCCAATGATCCCGATTAGCAAATGCACAAAAAACATGTCCTACGTAACCAAGGAAACCGCTAACACAATTTAATGGTGGGAAAGTGTTATCTGAGAACCGCAGCTTGAGCCCCACGAGCCAGCCCAGGACACCAAGGACCAAAAATAAGAATTCCACGTGACATGGAAAACTTGCAACTGTTTCTATTCCAGAATTCTGATACTGTATTCACACTTCAAAGACATATTCGTGATGGTGTGGAAACAACATGTCTCTCAGCTCGCGTTCTGCGAAGTCCAACTTGAGAAACAGGTCCCAACCCTCAGTCCCCGTGGAGTCAATAAAGGAAATGCAGGTTTGGTGATGGTATTATCAGCTATTTCGCTTGTGTAGATGTGATTGTAATGTCTATTAGTTGTACTGTATATCTTTGTTTTTGTCTGGTGGAGGTGGCAAGGTAGCCAATAGCTTGCTTGCATCGTGTTGTGGTCCTGTTTCTTTAACCCTGCCAATACGATTATGGCATTTTCTGGTAATGAAGATCATGCATATATAGACTCAAGAGCTCACAATAATTGAAGCATATTTAAGCATGGCAATGGCTGTATTCAGGCACTCTGCTTTGATCCGTGCGTAAGAACAGCCCTTGTTATAGCTGCTCGGGCCTTATTGCTATTATAAATTGGTTACCAACGTAATTTGAACAGTACAAATAAAACATTGTGTCATACKTGTGGTATGGCTTTCAGCCAATCAGCATTCAGGACTCAAACTTTTATAATTTGCATTATAAACTGGTTGGTTCGAGCCCTGAATGCCGATTGGCTGACAACTGTGGTATATGAGACAGTATACCACGGGTATGACAAAACATGTATTTTTACTGCTTTAATTATGTTTGTAAGGTTGGGCCAGACAAAATATTTAATTGCCTTTGAATGGGGTATGGTAGTAGGTGCTAGGCGCACCAGTTTGTGTCAAGAACTGCACGCTGCTGGGTTTTTCACGCTCAGCAGTTTCCCGTGTGAATCAAGAATGGTCCACCACCCAAAGGACATCCAGCCAATTTGACAGAACCGTGGGAAGCATTGGAGTCAACATGGGCCAGCATCCCTGTGGAATGCTTTCGACACCTTGTAGTGTCCATGCCGCGACGAATTGAGACTGTTCTGGGGGCAAAAGGGAGTTTTTTCCCCCATCTATGAATCTGTAATTCAATTCATTTCTATAGGCTTATGTTAGTAAAGCCAAATTCAATGTTTCATAAAATATTTTTTAAGGGGTCCTAAAATTCCAAATCAAAGGGGTCTTAAAATTCCAAATCAAATAGCTAAATTAATAAAAAATGTTAAAAGGTCATATGGTGTTGGATATTAGGAAACAACGGTGATGTTATGGGGACGGTATGATGATGTTCTGGGGACATTATGGATACATTTGAGTAATGTTATGATGATGTTATGGGGACATTATGGTGATGTTATAGGAAAATTAGGTGGATGTTAAGGTGATGTTATAGGAGCATTGTAGGGACATTATGGTGATGTTATGGAACATTTGGAGATGTTCTAGTGATGTTATGGGGACATTATGATGATGTTATATGGAATTCATGGTGATGTTATGGGGCGATTATGGTGATGCTCCCGAGTGGCGCAGCTGTCTAAGGCACTGCATCTAAGTGCAAGAGGTGTCACTACTGTCCCTGGTTCGAATCCAGGCTATATCACATCCAGATGTGTTTGGGAGTCCCATAGGGTGGCGCACAATTGGCCCAGTGTTGTCAGGGTTTGGCCGGGGTAGGCCGCCATTGTAAATAAGAATTTGTTCTTAACTAACTTGCCTAGTTAAATAAAGGTTACATTTAAATATATAGATATTTTAAATGTTATGGGGACATTTTGTGGATATTATGGTGAAGTTATGAGGACATTTTGTGATGTTATAGTGATGTTATGGGGACATTCTATGGATGTTATAGTAATGTTATGGGGACATGTTGTGCTTGTTATGGTGATGTTATGGGGGCCTTCTCTTAGATCCCTCTGAGCTCTCACCAGATCATACATACTTCAGTGGGGACTCCAATTACCCAGTTTCTCCAAATGAGATGTCTCACTTTAGAAATCAGTCATGCCTTAGTGAAATATTCATTATCTAACTGCTTTTAAATGCAAAGCTGCACAATAATTTTCCAAGTATCAAACGCTCTCTCACCCCATATGAGGCGCAGCTTCGTCTGTGATCGTCCTCGGCCAATCTTATGGAATCTGATGGAATTTAATTTTGAGGACCACTTTGGAAACAAGCGTTTTAATTAAAACTTTCAAGTGATATCCTCTGGGTACAAATTGTACATTTTGTTGTATGTGTCTGTTACCCAAAATAAATTCAATTCAATTCAATAGGCTGGTGTGTTTGTTTCTTGGTGTATGTTGTTCTCTTTGGACAGGCAGTAGCCAAATGCTAGTTGCCCTTTTGAATTTGAAGTTTGGGTGGATTGTTTTGTCACTCAACATTTCTCCACACTCGTTGGTTCCCTAATTTTTGAAGGATTGACTCTGTCATATTAATCATCAGCTGCTGGCACTTTCATCTCACCCCACTTTTCACCACTTTACATTAGTGTTATTCCTTTCTAGTTTCAGTACAACATGCGTACAACATGCACACGGGTGAATGGCTTTTATTAAGAAGTCATTGTGTTCCTTGGTTGGATTGAACTAGGCCTAYCCTAACAATGAGTTTCACAACATAGGTCGAGGCCTAGTATTGTGTATTGCTCTTTAACACCATCCATTCTCTGTTGGTCAATCCCTTCCTCAAGTAATTGAACCACAGGGCTCTTTTATACCTGTCCAGGGGAGACATGTCTGTCACTCTAACTGTCTGTAACTGTAGCCTCTACTCTACTGTATAACAATGACCCATTCAGCCCCAAGCCCCATTGTTGACGTTGGTAAGGCGATAGCAGTGCTTTTGATAATTACCTAGCCGACAGGGGGTCACCCAATACTACACTATCTAGTTAGCAAGCCTCTGTCTGAGGAGAAAACAATATTATAATTTCAGACAGTAACCTTTGGGCTGGAAAATAAGWTGCTGGTCYCTGGCKGTGCTTGTTCTGCAGTSCATGCACTGGAATTCTTGTCTGTGTTCTCATGAATAGTAATTCATGTCAATTAAGAGGGTYGATTCCTTYAATAGGTTGCTTTGTTGAGAGTGGCGATGCTTCACTTTAAACCTGACTATCAAAACAAGGTAAGCTGACCTACACAGTTCTGTTACATGACGTTACATAGGCTACACCCAGGTCCCTATCTGTGACCAAATCATGCATTTCATCATGAATGTTTTAAGAAACCAACAATTGTATTTATCTTAATACAATAACAGTCTCCTGGACTGTTTACCAGACCATTGTGTAGATATAGGTTCAGCCTGTAGGCTATGTTGCCCATCTATAAATGATCAATCAGAGGTATGGATTTTACAGTACTGGGGATTCATGAAAATACAGAGGTGGGTAGTACCTCACTACAAGTAACATGTTACAGTACTTGAGTAGTTTTCTTTTAGGAATGTGTACTGTACTTTTACTTGAGTAAATTCTGTAGGGAAAAAACATACTTTTAAAAAACTTTTTCAAATGTATCAAAACTGTGTGAATATCACTGTCTTATTGCTTTTGTCATATTTAAATTGGCTGCAAAAGGCTCTATTTCTTGTTTGCCTTTCTTTAGATTTTATGAAAATAACTGGTTAGTTAATTGAAAAACATGTCACAAGTATCATAGTTCAATGTAAAACCGTATACATTTGTATTTAGGTTATTGCTTTTTGATCAACTTACACAACAAAATTAGCTACTGTAAGAACACGAACAAAACAATGAGAGAATGAAAAATAGGCAGATGTGTATTGGAGAAGAAAGTCAGTACATTAACTTGTATTCAGTGGAACTAAGGAGCATTTCCATTAACTCTTGTTGTTTGATCAATTTGTTTTCTATTGTAGATCTGCATCAGGGCTGTGCTACTTATCACAAATATAGGCTAGTATTAAAATACACTGTCCACAATGTTTTGGTCATTACAGTAATATCAATGCAGTTTGGATAGTTTGGGATATGAGACTGCTCGCATCTTCAGATCAATGCCACATTATGTATTCGGGTAGGTAGCGCATAGAGCAGGGTTCCCCAACTGGCCGCCCCTTGGGCCGATTTTGGCCCGTGGGTGATTTAATTTGTCCCCCAAGTTTTCTGAGCAAAAAATTATTATAATATGATACTTTTTTGGGACATAAAGTAAAAAACACCAGCAAATCAGCTCCAAGTGGTAAAACTTTTTTCAAAAATATTCCCACGCATAATAGAGAGATATGTGATCATATACAAATGTAAGCAAGGTTTGAAATGATCATGTTTTAGTCATATAAAATATATATATAATTATATGTTTGGCTTCTTGCTGCCAGTTTGCAGTCTATTTGTAATTATGTTCCGGCTCGATGACCATCCGCTCAAGAACAAACGGTCCCGCGGCTGAATCTAGTTGATGATCCCTGACATAGAGGCTTATACTTGGCCGCACCGCATGGGTTCTCTGTGGTTTAGAGAGGTCAAGGTGGGACACAATACCTGACACAGTAATAGGGGATTATGAAGGTTCCTTTCATCTGTTTTGTCACCTGCACAATGGCATCATGAAGGCTTGGTGTACAATATACTGTGGCCTTCTACTGTGATACCCATCACCTGTGGCTGTGTGTCATGTGCCGGAGCTTGGCAACTTGCCAGCGTCTTTAAGTTGTTTGAATAGTTTATAGGAGATTTGCACTTCACTGACAGTTAGCTCAGTTTAAGCAAGGTGGGGAGCAAACAAAGGCATGCCAGTTATTCTCCTGAGTGATCACAGTCACTCTTATCTTCTCTACAGACTCACTGATCTCTATCTGTAGCTACATAGATTGTAGATGGTCGTTTGGGAGCCGTCTTTGATATGAGGAGCTAAGAGTCATGTCTCGAGCGTTGAGAAAACAGCTCTGGAAACAGAGTGTCTCAAGAGTGATCAAGGTAAGAGATTGTCACTGTAGGACTTGTATGATGATACGAGAAGATGGAGTAGAGCTACTGGAGACAACAAGGACCCAGTGGGTCCTCGCCAAGTAATGGTTAGGGACGGGTCATCTATTTGATCACAGATTGGGGCTAATATGGTGTGCATGTTGCTTACTGTTTGATAAATGTATAGGCTCCAGAGTACAACCAAACTAAAATCAGTCATTGGTCAAGATTGGCTCTCGGTCTTGTTCTGTAGAATTGTGATAAATTCAGTAGAAACAAGCAATTTCAGTCAGTATTTTTTTGATACTCTCTCTGATAGAGACATTGTTTGCAATGGAGTTCATTGCAAACGTCGAGTGGATTAGAAGACGCACAACGCCCAAACGCCCATGTCACAGCGATCAGTCCTTTTCTCCTGAAGTATTTCTTGATTTGTTTTGTCAGGACAGTTTCATTCTAGCCATTCAGTTCTTATCTGAGCTGAAAGCTTGCAGACAGTTGAGGTTGCCATTGTGTACGCTTGATGCTTGGTGTGCTGTGGTGTGTGTCTGTAGGATGAAGCTTGATGTGGCTGTTTGCTCATCATCAAAGCCTTGGACTGGAATCACTGCCAGCCCAGGGAGCAGGTGTGATGTGTGTGTCGCCCAGCAACCCCTGTCTTGGCTAGCTTATATAAGCATGTATTTCCTCCAGTGGTTCTGTTCAGGCAGTGTGGTGAATCAGTAGTGTACTAGCTGGCCTGCGATGCACATGCTGCGTGTCTAATGGAACCCTTTTCCCTACATCGTGCACTACTTTTGACCAGAGACCAAGCAGTGCACAATGTAGGGAGTAGGGTTCCATTTAGAATGCAGTCTGGGGCTTGGGTTTGTCCAATAGGTCAATAGCTGTGTTTGGTCTTTCGTGTCCAGGCTTGTTGACTGCTGGCTGCTGCCTCTGATCTGATGCATGACCTCAAGGCCTGGTGTAAATCTTTAGCCATTGTCTTCTGCTATCTTCTTCCACAGCCTTCTCCTACTCCCACCAGATACCTGGATGGAACTCAGGTGGATCTATCTTTTGATTGGGCTTATCCATTGGAGTTATCAATTAAGCCACAGTAAATGTGACTCAGACTTGGCCTTAACATCTTTAAAGTGCAATAGAGACAGACCAGTGAGCCGGCTTGGCATGAATAACTCAGCAGTCTGTGACCACACTTTATCCACGGCATCAAATGCATTCTTACACACATGCGTGCGTCCACGTGTGCCATCGCCCCCACGTTGATTTTGTCCACCCACACCAGACGCGACCAGGACACGCAGGTTGAAGTATCAAAACAAACTCAGAACCAATTATATTAATTTGGGGACAGGTCGAAAAGCATTAAACATTTATGGCAAATTAACTAGCCAGCTTGCTGTTGCTAGCTAATTTGTCCTGGGATATAAACATTGGGTTGTTATTTTACCTGAAATGCACAAGATCCTCTACTCTGACAATTAATCCACAGATAAACTGAAAGATTTTCTAGTCATCTCTCCTCATTCTATCAGGCTTATTCTTCTTATTTTGGACTTTATATGACGGTTGGCTACCAACTTTAGGTGCATTACCGCAACTGACTGGAGTGTGGACCTAAGTTCATCTTTCAATCACCCACGTGGGTATATGCTCCTAAAAACCAATGAGGAGATGGGAGAGGTCGGACTTTCAGCGCGTTGAGCGTCACAAATAGAACTAATTTCTATTTTAGCGCCTACCAAGCAGACGCTCGCTGACGCGCTCGAAGAGTGTGGGTGCAATGATTGAATAACATGTATGTGTACATTTATTTTGCAACGCTCACGCATGCGATGTGTCCGGTCTGGTCAGCATGTTAGGGGCAAATGTATAGTGTTTTCCAAATAGTAACATGCCAGTGTAGATACAAAGAAATGCAGGAACAGCTTAAGTGTGCTTAGTATTTCTGGTCTGCCGGTAAATGGTCTGGCCAGTAGCTATAAAATGTTTTCTTATTAAGTTGCAATGTGCTGAACCCAAAGGGCCTAGATCCCAAAATAGACTGACCCTTGCAAGTAAAAGGTAGCTTAACCTAGAACGAAACACTTCTCCAGACAACACAGGCTAAATTCCAGACTGTCAATGGGGAAAATAAAACCAGAGTTTGAAAGCATCTGCATCCGGCCCACAAAATACAACACCAAGTCGGCTTAATTTATTGGCTTGCCTTTTTCCTGCCGTTACCTAGCAGCACCACCAAGCAACTCATTGTAGTAGATTTGACTGTCTCTGTTCTCTGTCTTCTTTAACATGAGGCCCCCAGCCACTGGGCTATCCAGGGTAGTGTTATAGGCTAGCCAGAAACTGTTTCTGTTTCACTCTATATAACCTGTGGGTAGGAGTGGTATAGAAGACAGAGAAAGAGGCATAGCTAAAGAGTCTAGAGTATTTGGAAAATGTTTTATCAGAGATCATGGTTCAAGYGATTTCCATGAAGGAATAGGCTATCACTTTCATTTTCACTTCTTTATGTGGGATTTAGCTTTTTTTTATTTTTATAAATGGATTTTTACTGTTAATAACAAAGCTGCAGTATATATTGAAGTTATTGTATTTTCTTCTGATATTTATTCAATGGAGTTTGCAAGTGTTCTGAATTCTGCTGTCTTGGCTGACATGTGAAAGTGATTGTCATTCTGTGAACATTTTGAACAATGGCTGACTCAAAGTCTAGAAGGAGCAAAAGGGAGCCTCAATCATCTCTCATATCTAACAGCGAGATTGTTGCATTCAAAGTATGTGTGAATGACTCTGTTGTATCCAGTCATTATCATTTGAATTACTTTAATTGTTTCTGGGCTGAAATATTAATCTGAATTTGTTTCCGCCTCTTGTCGAAGCAATCCGTCCAGTTTGAGTCTGTATTGGGGTTGACTTGATGATACCTCTCTTTGTCTCTCTGTTTGCAGCAAAAGCTGAAAGAGGAGCGTGAGGCTAAGAGAGCTCAGCTGGATGGCAGACATGACTACGTCCTTAGCATCGTGGCTTCCTGCCTGGGCCTGGAGAAGGCTGATGTGGAGGATGCCATTCTGGAGGGAACTCAGGTAGGGCATAACACTTCATCACCGCTCCACCTCCATCAATCCCCTGTACTGTGGTCCCTTGTGACAGACTGTTGAGTAGCTGGCCACTGCTTGCGGATGCAACATTTGTTTCTGCACAACTGTATGTATGGTAATAACTTGTGAAAAAGAGATTTAATCAAGTAAAGGTCAATTAATTGTGGAAACAGTGATTGTGATGAACCTGTCTTGCATAGATTGAGCGCATGGAGCAGTTCTTTGTGGCTGAGGGACTTCCTCATATCATGTTCTACTATCAGGATGTGGAGCCAGCTGAAGCAGGTGAGATGATTGGCCATGCAGGGAAATAATAGGGGAATATAAAAATAGCAGAGTAATAACACAGTTAATAGTAGAGTTACAGCTCAAAGACAAAGAGGCTGAACCTTGCAAGACTTGAGTAATGTATCTTACCCTTCTTCCGGCCGTAAAGATGATATAGTGGGTAACTGCTTTGTTTGTCTCCCTAGCAGCAGCATCATCAGCAGCTACCTTGGCCCCAAAACGGAGTAAGAAGGCCAAGGTGTTTGTCACTGAGGGCAAAGATGTGGCTCTGACTGGTGTCTGTGTGTTCTTCACAAGAGCCAATCCCTCCAAGGCTATCACCTCTGAGAATGTGCACAGGGTGAGTCTCCACCTTACTATCCAACACAAGCCTCTCTAACCCTGTTCCTGGAGAGCTACGTCCTGTAGGGTTTTCACCTCGACCCTAATCTAGCACACCTGATTCTAATAATTAACTGATTGATAAACTGAATCAGATTAGTTATCAAATCAAATCAAATCAAATGTATTTATATAGCCCTTCTTACATCAGCTGATATCTCAAAGTACTGTACAGAAACCCAGCCTAAAACCCCAAACAGCAAGCAATGCAGTTGTAGAAGCACGGTGGCTAGGAAAAACTCCCTAGAAAGGCCAGAACCTAGGAAGAAACCTAGAGAGGAACCAGGCTTATCATGAGGGGGTGGCCAGTCCTCTTGCTGGCTGTGGCCCGGTGGAGATATATAACAGAAATGGCCAAGATGTTCAAATGTTCATAAATTACCAGCATGGTCAAATAAAATAATCACAGTAGTTGTCGAGGGTGCAGCACCTCAGGAGTAAATGTCAGTTGGCTTTTCATAGCCGATCATTAAGTGTATCTCTACCGCTCCTGCAGTCCTCTAGAGAGTTGAAATCAGCAGGTCTTGGGACAGGTAGCACGTCCGGTGAACAGGTCGAGGTTCCATAGCCGCAGCCAGAACAGTTGAAACTCGAGCAACAGCACGGCCAGGTGGACTGGGGACAGCAAGGAGTCATCGTGCAGGTAGTCTGAGGCATGTCCAGGGCTCAGGTCCTGAAGACAAGGCGAGTATAGCCCCACAAAGATCTCCGCTACGGCACAACCCAAGGGGGGGGCGCCAACCAAGACAGGAAGATCACGTCAGTGAACTCAACCCACTCACACTGACGCCACCCCTCCTAGGGACGGCATGAAAGAGCACCAGTAAGCCAGTGACTCAGCCTGTAATAGGGTTAGAGGCAGAGATCCCAGTGGAGAGAGGGGAACTGGCCAGGCAGAGACAACAAGCGCGGTTTGTTCTCCAGAGCTTTCCGTTCACTTTCCACACTCCATGGGCCAGACTACACTCAATCATATGACCCACTGAAGAGATGAGTCCTTCAGTAAACTTAAAGGTTGAGAGACCGAGTCTGCGTCTCTCACATGGGTAGGCAGACCATTCCATAAAAATGGAGCTCTAAGGAGAAAGCCCTGCCTCCAGCTGTTTGCTTAGAAATTCTAGGGACCAATTAGGAGGTCTGCGTCTTGTGACCGTAGCGTACGTGTAGAGTATGTACGGCAGGACCAAATCGGAAAGATAGGTAGGAGCAAGCCCATGTAACGCTTTATAGGTTAACAGTAAAACCTTGACATCAGCCCTTGCCTTAACAGGAAGCCAGTGTAGGGAGGCTAGCACTGGAGTAATATCATCACATTTTTTTACACTGGGATTGGATTGAAAACCTACAGGAGGGTAGCTCTCCAGGAACTGGGTTGGAGAACCCTGATCCAACACATAGTCGGCATTATACGTTTGATCAATATTTATATGTCTAAAGGCTTAAACAATGTTCGTATAACAATGTTCTTATCATTCATAACACTATTTAACCTTGCATTCATGCAAACTGCTTAAAGAGTTTAAGGCTTAAAGCACACAATATTAGGAACAGTATGACACGTCAGCCCAATCCTTGCTTCTAAAATGGTGTCATCCCCTGGCCTACTGTGTGGTCATGTCTATCTAAAGTTCTCTGGCCCTGGTAGGAGGTGAATTTCAACATGCTGGACACCACAGAGGTAGGCCTGCTTAAAAGTGTGGAGCAGCTGCTGTCTGAGATCTTCATACCCAGCCTGAAGAAGATGGACCATGGCTGGGGAGAGCTGGCCAGTCCACAGGCACAGTCAGTTAAACAGGAATTCATCAGCTCACTGGACAGCTTTGTGTCTGTGCTGGCCGGGGCACAGGAGAGCCTGCAGGAGAAGGTAGGTGATGTGCACGCTCAACAGACCTGGCTTCAAATACTATTTCAAATATCTAAATTACTTTCACATGCATTTCAAAGTACAGTGGCAAGAAAAAGTATGTGAACCCTTTGGAAATACCTGGATTTCTGCATAAATTGGTCATAAAATTTGATCTGATCTTCATCTAGGTCACAACAATAGACAATCACAGTCTGCTTAAACTAATAACACACAAACAATTATACGTTTTCATGTCATTATTGAACACACCGTGTAAACATTCACAATGCAGGGTGGGAAAAGTATGTGAACCCCTTTGGCAGCAATAACCTCAACCAAACGTTTTCTGTAGTTTTCAGACCTGCACAACGGTCAGGAGGAATTTTGGACCATTCCTCTTTACAAAACTGTTTCAGTTCAGTAATATTTTTGGGATGTCTGGTGTGAACTGCTCTCTTGAGGTCATGCCACAGCATCTAAATCGGGTTGAGGTCAGGACTCTGACTGGGCCACTCTGGAAGGCGTATTTTCTTCTGTTGAAGCCATTCTGTTGTTGATTTACTTTTGTGTTTTGGGTTGTCCTGTTGCATCACCCAACTTCTGTTGAGCTTTAATTGGCAGACAGACAGCCTAACATTCTCCTGCAAAATGTCTTGATAAACTTGGGAATTCATTTTTCCGTCGATGATAGCAAGCTGTCCAGGCCCTGAGGCAGCAAAGCAGCCCCAAGCCATGATGCTCCTGCCACCATACTTTACAGTTGGGATGAGGTTTTGATGTTGGTGTGCTGTCTTTTTTTCTCCACACAAAGTGTTGTGTGTTCCTTCCAAACAACTCAACTTTAGTTTCATCTGTCCACAGAATATTTTGCCAGTAGCACTGTGGAACATCCAGGTGCACTTTTGCAAACTTCAGATGTGCAGCAATGGTTTTTTTTGGACAGCAGGGCTTCTTCCGCGGTGTTCTCCCATGAACACCTTTCTTGTTTAGTGTTTGACGTATCGTTCGCTCGTCAACAGAGATGTTAGCATGTTCCAGAGATTTCTGTAAGTCTTTAGCTGACACTCTAGGATTCTTTTTAACCTCATTGAACATTCTGCACTGTGCTCTTGCAGTCATCTTTGCAGGACGGCCACTCCTAGGGAGAGGTAGGGAACTTTCTCCATTTATAGACAATTTGTCTTACCGTGGACTGATGCACATTAAGGCTTTTAGAGATACTTTTGTAACCCTTTCCAGCTTTATGCAAGTCAACAATTCTTAATCTTAGGTCTTCAGAGATCTCTTTTGTTCGAGGCATGGTTCACATCAGGCAATGCTTCTTGTGAATAGCAAACTCAAATGTTGTGAGTGTTTTTTTATAGGGCAAGGCAGCTCTAACCAACATCCCCAATGTCATCTCATTGATTGGACGCCAGGTTAGCTGACTCCTGACTCTAATTAGCTTTTAGACTAGGGGTTTTCATACTTTTCCCAACCTACACCTTGAATGTTTAAATTATTTATTCAATATAAATAAGAATATACAATTATTTGTGTGTTATTAGTTTAAGCACACTATGTTTGTCTATTGTTGTGACTTAGATGAATTGATGACCAATTTATGCAGAAATCCAGGTAATTCCAAAGGGTTCACATACTTTTTCTTGACACTGTAATTATTCAGATGTGTTTTATTTGAAAAGACAAGTAGTTGAATATTGGAATGTATTTGGAAAACTCAAATACACTCCCATGTATTTAACCCAGGTATTTGAAAATAATATTTGAAATAAGTATTTTCAAATACTTTTTAAAAATATGCTATTTATAGAAAATTATTTGAAAATACTTTAAAACAATTCCAATAGATGTGGTTGATTTGGGCCACATTATTTGAAAATACTCAAATACACAGAAAATAAGTATTTAAATAACAAATAATCAAATACACACACACTCACATGCTTATCAAAACAAACAAATGTAATTTTGCAATTACTAATATACGGATATACAATTGATATCATTAATCATTTAATTTAGGTGAATCTAAAAGAATGTGACGAATTTGACCTGAAGACACTGAAAGGCCCGTCTGACTACATTGCTGTGGCTAACAGCACAGAGGCAACAGAGAAGATAGAGGCCTGTATGAAAGTGTGGATCAAACAGATCGAACAGGTAAAATAGATTGAACCTCAATAGCATCATGCACACCTATCCCCTCCATGGACCTGTTTTATTGTGGGTGGAGGTGTGTGTTCAATGTAGTCAATACAATACAACTTTATTTATCCTCTCAGGGGAAATTACATCAAGATCCACCACATCTAACACAGTGTATAGATATCGCATTCCCCAATTAGCAGTGATTGTGTTGTATCCAGGTGCTGGCGGAGAGTGACCAGCTGAGGAAGGAGGCAGATGACCTGGGGCCGCGGGCCGAGCTGGACCACTGGAAGAAACGCATGTCCCGCTTCAACTACCTCCTGGACCAGCTCAAGAGCCCCGATGTCAAGGCTGTCCTGGGCGTTCTCATGATGGCCAAGTCAAAACTCATCAAGGTGAGAAAGCTGTTACACCCTGTCCTCCGTAACACAGGAGTAGATGTTAAAGGCTTGCTAATAAAATCTTAATATCTCAATTTCGATTTTTGCTACATGAGACTCGTTCGTGGGAGCCAGTCACATAAAAAAATGAAAAGTAAAGTGCTCCTCTATGCTTACTGAACATGGCTCTCATATCTGAATTCAGTTGCTGTTTTCTGTATTACTGTAGCAGAATAGGTACAGTGCATGTTTGATGACTGTATCTGTCCCACCAGTCCTGGCGAGAGCTGGACACCAGGATCACTGACTCAGCCAACGAGGCCAAGGACAATGTGAAGTACCTCTACACTCTGGAGAAGTTCTGTGACCCGCTCTACAACAGTGACCCTGTGAGAGACTAATATTGTATACAGTTTTCAATATAACAACTAATTTTCCTCTAAGATTTACTAACTARAGACTTTGCCAGTTTCCCGGTCAACAGATTATGCTTAATCATGGAGTAAGAAGAACCCTCAATTTAAAACCTTTTAGTCCAGAACTAAACTTAATCTGTGAAACCGGTCCTCTATGTATATCGATCTTAATGGATTTGAAAATTGATCATTGTATGATTGTATTGATTGCTAAATGAACGCAGGTGTCGATGGTGGAGGCCATTCCAGGCCTGATCAACGCCATCCGGATGATCCACAGGATCTCCCGCTACTACAACACCTCAGAGAAGATCACCTCCCTGTTTGTCAAGGTCATTATTGCCAAGATAGTGTATTTAACCACCAAGAAGAAGAGGTGACTGTAAATCTCGCTCACAATTAAAAGCTGCCGAATGTATTACATTTAATCATTAGGAGTGTATTGCAATCAATCTTGTCAATTCTTCTTTGATGTTCTTGGTGCATTTGGCCGCACCACCTGGTCTCATGTTAGCTGAAGTGCTGTCTACATCCCTCCCAAGCCTGTTAACCAGTCATCCCATTGGGGTTACTTATTAGAGAGGCACGTGAAATGTATCCTTTTTTCTTCTGTATCTCCATGTCTTAGGTTACCAACCAGATGATTACAGCATGTAAGGCTTACATCACCAACAACGGGTCTGCGTCCATATGGGACCAGCCTCAGGGTGTTGTAGCTGAGAAACTGAAAGCTGCTATCCACCTAAATCAGGTACTGCTTTCATTTCCCAAGTACTTGTTCAACACACTTTAACCAGATCATTTAAAATACTGTGCAAAAATCAAGGCACAAAGAAATGTCCGTTTTGAAAGTACAGGCCCTTAAGAGCTTTGATCTATAAATCATTTATTATCTCTAGTGTAATACCATCACATCCTTTACGCACTTCTCACAAATGAACTATTTTACAGTGTAACTTCCTTTCCATGCTCCTCCAATGACTTTTCATCTGGATCCCATCTATCTCATTATAGGAGTACCAGAAGTGCTTCCACAAGACCAAGGAGAAGCTGGAGCAGAGTCCTTCCGAGAGGCAGTTTGATTTCAGTGAGATGTACATCTTTGGGAAGTTTGAGACGTTCCAACGACGCCTCTACAAGATCCTCAACATGTTCAGCACCATCACTACTTACTCAGCCCTACAGGACTCCAAGATAGAAGGCCTGGAAACTATGGCAACCACTTTTCAGGTATACGGTCGGGAGATTAGAATAGTTTGTAGACGTTACCTTTTTAGCCATGACTTTTTAGCCATTACCTTTTTTGACGTTACGTTTTTAGATGTTATCTTTTCAGACGTTACCTTTTTAAATGTTACCTTTTCAGACGTTACCTTTTTAAATGTTACCTTTTTAGACGTTACCTTTTTAGATTTTTTCCTTGCAACTGTAGTAATGTTATATCTGCTCTTTCTATTGCTTCCGCTGGACAGACTGCAGAAATGCATGGGAAATGGGAGGTAACTTTTACCACAAGTTTTTTTGTACTTATTTTTGTCCATCAGTGCATGCCTCATCATCATTATCATCAACTCTACCAAGCATATAGCCATACTAAACTCCTAACTGTCTCTCTTTKTGAAAGAGCTGCAAAATCTGGACCCCTACAAATCAGCTGGGCTAGACAATCTGGACCCTCTCTTTCTAAAATTATCCACCGCAATTGTTGCAACCCCTATTACTAGCCTGTTCAACCTCGCTTTCGTATCGTCTGAGATCCCTAAAGATTGGAAAGCTGCCGCGGTCATCCCCCTCTTCAAAGGGGGTGACACTCTAGACCCAAACTGTTACAGACCTATATCTGTCCTACCTTGTCTTTCTAAAGTCTTCGAAAGCCAAGTTAACAAACAGATCACCGACCATTTCGAATCCCACCATACCTTCTCCGCTATGCAATCTGGTTTCCGAGCTGGTCATGTGTGCACCTCAGCCACGCTCAAGGTCCTAAACGATATCATAACCGCCATCGATAAAAGACAATACTGTGCAGCCGTCTTCATCGACCTGGCCAAGGCTTTCGACTCTGTCAATCACCGCATTCTTATTGGCAGACTCAATAGCCTTGTTTTCTCAAATGACTGCCTCGCCTTGTTTACCAACTACTTCTCAGATAGAGTTCAGTGTGTCAAATCGGAGGGCCTGTTGTCCAGACCTCTAGCAGTCTTTATGGGGGTGCCACAGGGTTCAATTCTCGGGCCGACTTTTTTCTCTGTATACATCAATGATGTCGCTCTTGGTGACTCTCTGATCCACCTCTACGCAGACGACACCATTCTGTATACTTCTGGCCCTTCTTTGGACACTGTGTTAACAAACCTCCAAACGAGCTTCAATGCCATACAACACTCCTTCCGTGGCCTCCAACTGCTCTTAAATGCAAGCAAAACTAAATGCATGCTCTTCAACCGATCGCTGCCCGCACCCGCCCATCTAGCATCACTACTCTGGGCGGTTCTGACTTAGAATATGTGGACAACTACAAATACCTAGGTGTCTGGTTAGACTGTAAACTCTCCTTCCAGACTCACATTAAGCATGTCCAATCCAAAATTTAATCTAGAATCGGCTTCCTATTTCGCAACAAAGCATCCTTCACTCATGCTGCCAAACATACCCTCATAAAACGGACTATCCTACCGATCCTTGACTTCGGCGATGTCATTTCCAAAATAGCCTCCAACACTCTACTCAGCAAATTTGATGTAGTCTATCACAGTGCCATCTGTTTTGTCACCAAAGCCCCATATACTACCCACCACTGCGACCTGTATGCTCTCGTTGGCTGGCCCTTGCTTCATATTCGTCACCAAACCCACTGGCTCCAGGTCATCTATAAGTCTTTGCTAGATAAAGCCCCGCCTTATCTCAGCTCACTGGTCACCATAGCAGCACCCACCCGTAGCACACGCTCCAGCAGGTATATTTCACTTGTCACCCCCAAAGCCAACTCCTCCTTTGGCCACCTTTCCTTCCAGTTTCCTGCTGCCAATGACTGGAACAAATTGCAAAAATCACTGAAGCTGGAGACTTATATCTCCCTCACTAACTTTAAGCAGCGGCTGTCAAAGCAGCTTACCGGTCATTGCACTTGTACATAGCCCATATGTAAATAGCCCACCCAACAACCTCATCCCCCCATATTGTTATTTATTTTTTTGCTCCTTTGCACCCCAGTATCTCTACTTGCACATTCATCTTCTGCATATCTATCACTCCAGTGTTTAATTGCWAAATTGTAATTATTTCGCCACTATGGCCTATTTATTGCCTTACCTCCGTAATCTTACTACATTTGCACACACTGTATATAGACTTTTCTATTGTGTTATTGACTGTACGTTTGTTTATCCCATGTGTAACTCTGTGTTGTTTGTCGCACTGCTTTGCTCTATCTTGGCCAGGTCGCAGTAAATGAGAACTTGTTCTCAACTGGCCTACCTGGTTAAATAAAGTTTAAATACAATTTAAAAAAATAAAACAAATGTAATGGTCAGGAGCCATTTCACAAAGTAAAAAGTAATATTTGTTACTCATCATAAAATGTGTCCTCAATTTATTTGATTGTGTTGAACTTAGTATTCATTTTAATGAGCAGAAGCTGATCCATTACTAAGTCCTGATGGCCTTTTGTGGAAGTTGACAGTTTGTTCACAGGAGCCAGAATATACATATTTTATGGTAAGCTGCTCATTGGAGAAATTACTGCTATTTTATACACTGCCTTTCATCCCTGCCTTTGTAGATGGAGGATCTTTAAATAGGGATGGTGTCCAGCCAGAAGCTGCATGTCATCATCATTCTACATTCTATATTATGTGGCCTACTACTCTGATTAAAAGGAAATTAAACCCAACAGTCTCACAACATTCAACAGAAACATTGTTGACAGTCTTTTGGCTTTGGTTGGAATGAATACAGACACAAGAAATGATCAAAAGCCTCAAAAGCTTTGGAAAGAATGGAAAAATAACCTGTCTGTCTTTTATTTTCAGAGCATTGTATTGAGCATGAAGAAAAAGCACTACAGTTTCCTTGATCAGAGAAGAACAGACTTTGATCAAGACTATGACGAGTTTTGTAAAAATATCACTGACTTGCACGTAAGTTTACACTTAATAACAAACTTACCAGTAAATCATAACACAACATATCTAAATAATCTCATAATTTACTTGCACAATTGTTTGTTGTGTTCATTTGCTTTCAGAATCAGTTGAAGACCTTCATGGATAACACTTTCGATAAGATTCAAAACACAGAAGGAGCTTTGAATGTACTGAAAAAATTTGAACGGTACTGTTATTTCAGTCCACCTCTATTTCAAACCAACCTTTAATTAATTTCAGTCCTTTTAACAGCCATTTCATTCATTCTCCATTTGATATCATAATCTCCCCTTACATCACCAAGAATGGGCATTCCAGACCTGGGCATCGATGAGAAGTACCAGCGGATCCTTCAGAACTATGGGAGAGACATAGAGATGGTGTCCCGTAACTACACCAAGCAGAAGATGGATCCTCCCATTGGCCGGGACCTGCCCCCGGTAGCCGGTAAGATCCTGTGGGCCCGCCAGCTGTATCGGAGGATCCAGGAACCCATGGATCTGTTTCAGGAACACCCTGGGGTGCTGGCTACACCCGAGGCCAAACGCATCATCAGGAACTACAACAGGGTGGCCAGGGTGCTGCTAGAGTTTGAGATGCTCTACCACAGTGGATGGATGAAGCAGGTGAGACAGGGCCCCTCCTGGATATCTTATTTATTGTGATCTTAAAGGCAAACTGATTCTTAATCAGCGTTTCTACTCTGAGATGCTTGATACGGTCTCTGGTGTACTGGCTGGACTTATACTCCAGTAGCATAGCAGCGTTAACTGTTACTGTTATTAATGCTGATCTGTACCCTTATCAGTAGCCTGGTTCCAGATCTGTTTGTGCTGTCGTAGTTGGCAAGACTGAGATTACTTTTGATTTACTCGTTGATTTCCCACAGACATACTGTAGATGACTCATATCACTCATACGCTCTCTCGTGCTCTCTCGCTTGCTCTCTTCCTCTCTCTCGTCTCTCTCACTCTCTCACACTCTTGCTGTCTCTCCATTTCTCTCTCTCGCTCTCTCGCTCTCTCTCACACTTTCTCACTCCCCAGATCGAGGAGGTCAGACTGGGCCTCCAGGCCTCTTTACTGGTCAAATGTCCCGATACGGGGGACCTGTTTGTCAACTTTGACCCCCAGATCCTGACTCAGATTAGGGAGACAGACTGCATGACCAGGATGAGGCTGGAGATTCCTTCCTTTGCAGCCATCTTACAGCAGAAACAAGATGCCCTCAAGAAGAAATACAACAAGCTGCAGGTACACTAGTTTTTCCATGATGCCTTTTGATCAACTGAAGCATATTGAGCATGATACTGTGTCCTGTATCTTTAAAAAGTTTTACGTACACTCAACAACAGTAATACAAGGGTATTCATTTCAATTCATTTTGAATTGAGTAGAAAGTCCTATGGGATGGGATATAGTCAGTAGAATCTTAATGCGAAGATTAGAAGACATTATAACGGCAGGCATTAAGTAAAGTGTTATTACTATTTTCTCTATTTCTGACGCCCATCCACAGCTGGTTCTGACGGAGAACGCCAGGGTCCGGGCTAAGATCCAGAGTGCCTTTGGGCAACTGGTGATGCCTCATGTTGCTAAGGTGGACGAAGCCATTCTGCCAGGCCTGACCTCCCTCAACTGGACCTCACTGAACATCGAGAAATACCTCAGCCGCATCAACAGTGCTCTCAGTATGTAACCATGTCCAATCTAACCTTGTCAGCACTGTACTGTGCTCAGTCATAGCACCATACTATAAAACAGGGGAACAATCTCACCACAATAACCAGAACAGTAAGCACACTGAAACTTTGACGTCATTTGATCGCAGCTAATTGTGCCTGATCAACTCATGTCAAATATCCCATTGGAAAAGGTTATATCTGCTGTCCCAGTGAGCAAAGCTGATTGTAACTGCTGTTTCCTTGTGACCCCTGGTGACACCGTGGTGCTGTGTATGACCTCTGACCTGTAACCTGTGTGTCCAGTGGACCTGGAGCTGCTGATGGACAGAGTGAATGACCTGGTGGAGTTCAGGATAGACGCTGTGCTGCAGGAGATGAGTGGAGCCACACTGTGGGTTCTGCCCCTGGGGGAACCTTTCAGCTGTGAAGAGTTCGTTCAGACCACCAGGGTAA
>NC_036874.1:4785881-4821671 GCF_002910315.2 Salvelinus sp. IW2-2015 | reverse complement strand
GGTCGTACATGGTGTGGCGTGGTCGGGTAATGCCTCTGCGTGCGTGGTGGGTACATGCTGCGTGCGTGTGGTAGACCAGGCCGTGCGTGCGTGGTGTGTCCATGCCTGCG
Source organism: Salvelinus sp. IW2-2015 (assembly GCF_002910315.2). Taxonomy (NCBI): domain Eukaryota; kingdom Metazoa; phylum Chordata; class Actinopteri; order Salmoniformes; family Salmonidae; genus Salvelinus; species Salvelinus sp. IW2-2015. The sequence goes on along the minus strand of NC_036874.1, from coordinate 4,821,561 downwards.
TGCGTGGTGGTGTCCATGCCTGCGTGCGTGTGGTGTACATGCCTGCGTGCGTGTGGTGTCATGCCTGCGTGCGTGGTGGTGTACATGCCTGCGTGCGTGGTGGTGTACATGCCTGCGTGCGTGGTGGTGTCCATGCAGGTGTATTCACGTCTGTTCATGCCTCTTCCCAGGGGAGGAGGAGGGTAAGTCAGAGGGTCGCATCAACCTGCTGTCTCGTAACACCACGGCAGCGAGCACCACGGGCCCCCCGTCTCCCCTGGTGAAGAGGAAGAAGAAGAAAGACCTGCTGGAGGTGATGGAGGAGGAGGCTGAAGAGCTTCTGTCCCACTTCAACCACCGTAACGTGGACGCCCTGCTGAGGCTCACACGCAACACCCTGGAGACCCTCCGCAAACGCCTCCACGCCTCCTCACTACTGCACTTCCTGAGTAAGTTCCATCAATCTAATGTATTTATAAAGCCCCTTTTACATTAGCAGTTGTCACAAAGATGTAACAAAATGCCTCCCTTTGAGCTCCACCCTTTAGATGTTGGAGTAAGGTGGGGCTGTCTAGAAGGGCAGGGTTTCCCATTCCATTTCTCCCTACTTCAATGCCGCCCCATCTCCCCACAGCAGAGAGTGATTCCCCCAGCCGTCTGAAGGGCAGTGGTCAGCAGCCTATCTTCAGGACCAGTGTGTCCCTGTCCATCCCCAACATCGCCATGGTCCCAGCCCTGGATGAGGTCCAGCAGGCTCTGAACCGGGCTGTGGAGAGTGTGGTCAGTGTCAGCAAAGGAGTCGGCCAGTGGAGCAAGGAGAGGATCTCCAAGGTGGGCTTGCCGTGCCTTAAAGCTTAAAGCTTCAATATTAAATAATTTCTGGGTAACAATTAAGTACCTTACTGTGATTGTTTTCAATTAAAATTGTCAACAACAAAAAATGCTTCTTAGCAAAGAGCAATTTCTCATGCAAGAATTTGCTAGGACTGTCTTGGAGTGGTGAAGGGAGAACTGAAAACTAGCTGTTATTGCCAGGTCAAAACTCAATCCCACCAAAACAGGCTGAAATGTCAGGCAGTCTTTTCAAACAGCTCGTACACTAAAAAGGCAATATCATAATTTTCATAGTATTCCAACCTCATAGTGTGGAAATATATATAAAACACATTCACATCAAATGTTTGACTTTAATATGTCTGTGACATCTGCACAATCATGAGATTTTAGTTAGTCTTAAAACAAGGATGAATTATTCTGTTCATGCCAACACAGAGGAAGATGAGTGAGAGACGATTGGCTGCTCTGAGACAGGACAAGAGTGACAGTGAGTCAGAGGACGGAGAGACCACCTACAGGAGCCTGGCTGACGGCAGTACCTCAGACATCTCCGCCTCTGTGACCCAGGCTATACCCTACCAGGCCAGGAACTACTACAAGAGTGTGTCTGAGAACAAGGAGATCATCAAGCTGGTGTCTGTGCTCAGCACCTCCATCAACTCTACCAAGAAGGTACATACAGGTGTACACACAAAACAAAAATAAAAAGTATGTTTCTCCTGTTTTCCTAACATTCTGACCTTAGTGTGTCAAATTCGAACTATTTTGTGTTTGATACTGACACCTATCCCCTAAGATGTTGACCTAAATCAAATCAAATCAATTAAATTAAAACTTTATTGAAAGTGCATTTAAGACCTGGCTGTTGTGTTGTTGTTGGCCAGGAGGTGATGAATGCTTTGGACCGCTTCAGATGTTACCACCACATCTGGAGGAAGGAGCGAGAGGACACCATCCAGAAGTTCAGCCAGGGCAGCCCTCTGCTGTCTGAGTTTGAATCTCAGATCCTCTACTACAAAGATCTGGAGCTGGAGATCAACGCTGAGCCTGAGTACATCACTGTGGGAGCTCTGGCCCTCTATACAGGTAAAGTACATCACTGTGGGAGCTCTGGCCCTCTATATAGGTAAAGCACATCACTGTAGGAACTCTGGCCCTCTATACAGGTAGAGTACATCCCCGTAGGAGCTCTGGCCCTCTATACAGGTAGAGTACATCCCTGTAGGAGCTCTGGCCCTCCAACAGTAGAATACCATCACTATTGGGAGCTCTTGCCCTTCTATACAGGTAGAGTAACATCCTGTAGGTAGCTCTGGCCCTCCAACAGGTAGAATACATCACTGTGAGCTCTTGCCTTCTATACAGTAGAGTACATCCCTGTAGGAGCTATGGCCTCCATACAGTAGAATACATCACTGTAGGACACTGCCCTCTATACAAGCGGTAAAGACATCCCTGTAGGACTCTGGCCCTCCATACAGGTAGAATACATCACTGTAGAGCACTGGGCCCTCATACAGTAAGTACATCCCTGTAGACCTGCCCGCCATACAGTAGAATAACATCACTGTAGAGCTCTTGGCCCTCATACAGGTTAGAATACATGCCTAACCTGGCCTCATCTAGAAATCCTTGAGCTGGCCCTCATACAGTAGAATACATCACTTAGGAGCTCTGGCCGCTCATACAGGTAGAATACATCCCCTGTAGATCTCTCGACCCTCCATACAGAGTAATAGATAGAATACATCACTGTAGGAGCACTGGCCCTCTATACAGGTAGAATACATCACTGTAGGAGCTCTGGCCCTCTATACAGGTAGAATACATCACTGTGGGAGCTCTTGCCTTCTATATAGGTAGAATACATCACTGTAGGAGCACTGGCCCTCTATACAGGTACCTAGCCGTGGGAAGTAGGGGTTCTTAGGGTGCTGCAGCACCCCCTGAAAAATCAACAAATCTCAAATACAATACAGGTAACTGTAGACTGACCTGTAACTCTCTACAACTTTCTCCCCGTTATGTGAAATTTTGGGCTATTTTCACTGCTGATCCCCTGCATTAACCTCACAAGACAACCCTGCCAAATATGACTGCACATGTTCTTAGTAGTATTTCACAGTACTGTTATTTCATTTTTCAACACTGTGTAACCCTCTCACCAGGCTCGAATTTGACTCTCACGATATTACCTAACGTAGAGTATCTCAACAGCATGGGATGTTAGGTGAGAAGGACATCTCCAATAAAAATCCCTATTGTAAACTATCTAGGGTGATGACAACTAGGGTATTAACTTTAGATAGAATGATTATAGGTTTATGTTATTGTATAAGGATATGCTTTCCCATGCATTAAATGAAATTGAAACAGTAAATTACTCTACCAAGGCAAAATACATAAGGTTCAAAATGTGTATTATTACATTTTCAAAGCTCCACATCAAAAGAAATAAAAAAGAATAAACCCCAATGAGTCGTGCACAACCCATGTCCAAATTATTTCAAGCTTGCTTAACCCGTTGGCGCGCGTTGGAGCAAAAAAAAAAAATGACAACACACATAAAGTCCCGAAGCACCCCACCGTTGTGGTTACTCACTACTCGTAGATATTCCCTCAGTGAAGTATGGCAGTTCCTTTCAGGTTTCCTCACAAGATCCACAGCAAGCACAGCTATCAATGCAGACAGTACTCTTTAGCAGTAACCGATATCCAATGGGAACATGAACTCGTTAATCTTTCCCAAGCAATTCTCTCTCGGTGTTGCACGATGCAAGGRTAACCTCAAGGCTGGCAAATACCTCCATGGTGAGACTGTAGCTTCAGTCTTTACTAAGTCTTTCTTAACAAAATTATAACAACTCTCTTATAAAATTTAATCGGTATTTCCCTTCAAAACTCGGTAGGTATGGGTTTTGTTCTATTTTTATCGTCTTCTTTTATCATTTTTCTTCACCAACGGTCATAATGTAATGTCCATCCTTTTCTCAACGTCTCTCTCCCTCTCTTTTTTTCCCAGGCCTCCCAATAACCAGGTCAACTCTCCCATTGGACACAGCTAAAAAAGCGACTTTATTGGTCAAAACTTAAACTTAAAAGTAAACCAACCTATTCACTTATACATTAAATACATATTTCTTCAAAAGAAATACATATAACAACATTACAATTCGGGAGCAATTCAATCACCTTTTCAATATAATACCAAGTAATTATAACAAATAAACTCAATACTTGGTTCTAACAAGAATAAACTCAATACTTGGTTCTAACAAGAGTAAACTCAATACTTGGTTCTAACAAGAATATTACAACTGCATGAATATCTGGTTATTATCAGACTAATATCTGATTTGTTGTTGAACAGCTGACCTGAAGATGGCCCTGACTGTGGAGACTAAGAGCTGGATGGTGGACTACGGCCTGCACTGTAACAGGAAGTACCGGACAGATATGGAGAACATCTTCACGTTAGTGGACGAGGCGGCAAAGAAATTGAACCGACCAATCAAAGATTTGGACGACATCCGCATCGCCATGGCATCGCTGAAGGAGATCAGAGAGCAGCAGATCTCCATTGACTTCCAAGTGGGACCCATAGAGGTAGGGAGCACAAATGCACACTTCTTTCAGAGAGACAGTGGTGGAAAAAGTACACAATTGTCATATTTGAGTCAAAGTATAGCTACCTTAATAGAAAGTAACTCAAGTGAAAGTAAGCCAGTAAAATACTACCTGAGTAAAAGTCTAAAAGTATTTGGTTTTAAATATGCTTAAGTATCAAAAGTAAAAGTATAAATAATAAAACATTCCTTATATTAAGCAAAGCAGACAGCACCATTTTCTTGTTTTTAAAATGTATGGATAGCCAGGGATACACTCCAACACTCAGACATTATTTACAAAAGATGCTTTTGCCAGGCCAGAGGGAGTAGGGATGACCATGTGTTCTCTTGATAAGTGCTTGAATTTGACAATTTTCCTGTCCTGTTAAGCATTCAAAATGTATCGAGTACTTTTGGTTGTCAGGGAAAATGTATGAAGTAAAAAGTACAATATTTTCTTTAGGAATGTAGTGAAGTAAAAGTCCAAGTTGTCAAAAATATAAATAGTAAAGTACAGATACCCCCAAAAACGACTTAAGTAGTACTTTAAAGTATTTTTACTTAAGTACTTTACACTACTGCAGAGAGATACTGTATGAATAATTCACTGAGATATTTGCAATGTCCACTTTCATTCAGTTGGAGGTAAATCTTAATTCCCACCTAAGTCAAATTTCTACTTAGTCAGGCAGTGGTATCAATGGGGGAAAATTCAACTTAGGTGGAAGTTATGATTTGCCCATAGTTTGATTAAGTCCTTGCAGTCTGTATTTGGTTGTGAGAAGACACTGGAGATCTGTGTTGTATTATGTGTCTGTTCAGTGCTGTGCATTCCCCTTTCCCTTTCCCTTTCCTAGGAGTCCTATTCCATGCTCCATAAGTACGGCCTGGTAGTGGCGAAGGAGGAGGCAGAGAAGGTGGACACGCTGCGCTACACCTGGGAGAAGCTGCTAGCCCGCAGCACAGAGGTTCAGAATAGCTGGGATGTTCCCTGCAGCCCAACTTCAGAGGAGAGCTCATAGACAACGTGCAGACGTTTGTGGAGACTGTGGACACTTCTATCAGGACTATGACAAGGTTCAGACACGCTCACAGCTCGTTCTAGTCTTACTCACAGCTACACCTAACACCAAGCTGTCTAGGTCTACTCACAGCTACACCTAACAACCAAGGCTGTCTAGGTCTTACTCAAAGCTACCCTAACCCAAGGCTGTCTAGGTCTTACTCACAGCTACACCTAACACCAAGGCTGTCTAGGTCTTACTCACAGCTACACCTAAACACCAAGGCTGTCTAAGCGTCTTACTCACAGCTACACCTAACACCTAAGGCTTGCTAGGTCTTACTCACAGCTACACCTAACACCAAGGCTGTCTAGGTCTTACTCACAGCTACAACCTAACACCAAGGCTGTCTAGGTCTTACTCACAGCTACACCTAACACCAAGGCTGTCTAGGTCTTACTCACAGCTACACCTAACACCAAGGCTGTCTAGGTCTTCCTCAGCAGCTACACCTAACACCAAGCTGTCTAGGTCTTACTCACAGCTACACCTAACACCAAGGCTGTCTAGGTCTTACTCACAGCTACACCTAACACCAAGGCGTGTCTAGGTTTACTCACAGCTACACCTAACACCAAGGCTGTCTAGGTCTTACTCACAAGCTACCACCAACACCAAGGCTGTCTAGGTCTTACCACAGCCTACCTAACACCAAGGCTGTCTAGGTCTTACTCACAGCTACACCTAACCACCAAGGCTGTCTAGGTCTTACTCACAGCTACCCTAACACCAAGGCTGTCTAGTTCTTACTCACAGCTACACCTAACACCAAGGCTGTCTTAGGTCTTACTCACAGCTACCAACACCAAGGCTGTCTAGGTCTTACTCACAGCTACCCTAACACCAAGGCTGTCTAGGTCTTACCACAAGCTACCTAACACCAAGGCTGTCTAGGTCTTACTCACAGCTACACCTAACACCAAGGCTCTCTAGGTCTTACTCACAGCTACCTAACACCAAGGCTGTCTAGGTCTTAGACATTTCTATTTCTATTACAGTTAACTTGGCACGCTCTAAATAAGACTGCTAGCTAATTGCTGACGCAGGCTGTGTTCCATTCCCAGGACGGTCCCATGGTTGTCGGACTGGCTCCCCAAGACGCTAGTGACAGACTCATCATGTTTCAGGTGAGTACAGTGTGTATCTTCAAGAGAGGAATCTACAGTATATACTACTCTGCAGCACTTCATTTAAGTTGATACATTCACAGAGGTTTTCATTCACATGTCTTATGTCTTATTTCTTTTTTATGTATTACTTATTTCTACCATATTTAACATAGACAACAACATGCATGATTGTATTATTGTGTGTTGCATGGTTTTGGAAATTACATGTGACCATTCATGCACTTTACTGTCATGTGACCATTCATGCACTTTACTGTACTTTTCATTTTGTTTGGTCAGAATCGCTTTGACAACCTGTTCCGTAAGTACATCACCTACACTGGTGGAGAGGAGCTGTTTGGCCTGCCTGTGACCCAACACCCTCAGCTGCTGGAGATCAGGAGACAGCTCACCCTCCTCCAGAAGCTCTATGGACTCTACAACAGTGTCATCGACACCGTCAACGGCTACTATGACATCCTCTGGGCCGACATCCACATAGACAGGATCAATAACGAACTTCTTGACTTCCAGACGCGGTAAGGAAACCAAACTACAACCCAGACCATGAGAGACATTTACACAGAACTCATTGATGAATAATCTCATTGAGGATTTACATTTCCAAAAGGAAGTTAGATGTTCGGGTTTTTTCACCCCCCATTTCCAGTTGTCGCAAGCTGCCCCGTGCCCTGAAAGAGTGGAAGGCATTCCTTGACCTGAAGAAAAGTATAGATGAGTTCAACGAGTGTTGCCCCCTACTGGAACTGATGACCAACAAGGCCATGATGACGCGTCACTGGAAGAGGATCACCGAGGTGACAGGACACAGCTTCGAGGTGGAGACGGACACCTTCAAGCTGCGCAACATCATGGAAGCTCCGCTCCTCAAATGCAAAGAGGAAATTGAGGTGATTATGGATTTTTGTTGCTGTTGTTGGTGCTGAAACGCAGGTAGGTTCCAGGTAATGTATTCTCTATAGCCGTACAACTACCGGTACTCCACTCACCATAACTATTCTGTACTGTAAATTGAGGGTAGAAAAATGGTTTGACCTCAATGGGACAAACAAAGGTAAAACAAAGGTAAACTAAAGATGAATGTTGTTTGAACTTCCGCTTGGCAGGATATTTGCATCAGTGCAGTGAAGGAGAGGGACATTGAGCAGAAGCTGAAGCAGGTGATTGCTGAGTGGGACAACAAGACATTCACCTTCGCCAACTTCAAGACGCGAGGGGAGCTGCTGCTGAGGGGCGACAGCACCGCTGAGATCATTACTAACATGGAGGACAGCCTCATGGTGCTGGGATCACTCATGAGCAACAGGTTAGACTAGAGACCTACTGGAGGCACAAATGAATGAAATTTAGACTGACTTCTGCTTCATGCTTGTTAACAATAGTTAAATGTAGCCTAATTCAGTCTTGATTTTGAGGCAACAAATGACCTGGAGGTTCGGAGTGATATATGATTTCTTCTCAATTGTTTATCATATTTCAGCACAGGAGGTTGATGGGACCTTCATTGGGGAGAACAGGCTCATGGTAATGACTGGAGCGGAATCAGTGGAATGGTATCAAACACATGGTTTCCATGGTTTCCAGGTGTTTGATGCCATTCCATTTGCTCCGTTCCGGCCATTATTATGAGCCCCCTCAGCAGCCTCTGTTGTATTTCAGCATCCAGTTGACTTGTCATCTAGAGTTCAACAGTTGTGTTGTTTGTGTTTAGACAGTTGTGTTTAGACTGGGGGTGCTTGGCATAAATCCCTGTAAGGTTTCAGCTGCATTGTACKGACTTTTAGTGTTTGTGTACTGTAGTAGTCAATGCTTGACTCAGATGATGACTTGGTGTTCTACAGGTACAACACGCCATTCAAGGCCCAGATCCAGAAATGGGTTCAGAACCTTTCCAATACCACTGACATCATAGATAACTGGATGACTGTCCAGAACCTGTGGATCTACCTCGAGGCTGTGTTCGTGGGAGGGGACATAGCCAAACAGCTACCCAAGGTAAGAACCAATGCATTGACTTTTCATCTGAAAACATGTCTTTAACCTTACGCTATTAATCAAATGTATTTATAAAGCCCTTCTTACATCAGCTGATGTCACAAAGTGCTGGGGTTCCACAATTTCGGGAACTTTTACAGTGCCCTGGTTTTTCAGAAATCATGTTTTTTTTGGGGGGGGGGAACCTAGGAACTTTTGCAAACTTAGGAATGACAATCTAGTCTGAATCATCTGAATGACAGGAGGCGAAACGTTTCTCCAACATCGACAAGTCCTGGGTGAAGATCATGACGCGGGCCCATGAGATGCCCAACGTGGTGCAGTCATGTGTGGGGGACGAGACCATGGGACAGCTGTTGCCTCACCTGCTGGAACAACTGGAGATCTGTCAGAAGTCTCTCACTGGGTAAGTCTATCTGAATGTCTATCAGAAGTTTCTCACTGGGTGAGTCTGCCTGGAGGTCTGTCAGAAGTCTCTGTGTAAGTCTGCCTGGAGGTCTGTCAGAAGTCTCTGTGTAAGTCTGTCTGGAGGTCTGTCAGAAGTCTCTGGGTAAGTCTGTCTGGAGGTCTGTCAGAAGTCTCTCACTGGGTAGGCCTATACTTATACTTGAATTTGTTTTAAATAGTTGAATTGAAAGTATTCATGTACCAGTATGACACCTTCCAAGTTTGCCTGCGTTGTACATTGGTAGCTTGATGATGTGTACCAAACTAGTATTATTTTCAACCCTTTTTTTAGGGGGTAGATCAGCTTTAATGTTGCGGATAAATTGTAGCTTCTGGCTATCCAGTTTTCAACCCTTGGTTGTGTGTGTGATTGTGTGACTGATAGGTACTTGGAGAAGAAGCGTCTGCTGTTCCCTCGGTTCTTCTTTGTGTCTGACCCGGCCCTGCTGGAGATTCTGGGCCAAGCCTCGGACTCCCACACCATCCAGGCCCACTTGCTCAACGTCTTTGACAACGTTAAATGTGTCCGCTTCCATGACAAGGTACAGTAACGCACAGACAGACATATCATTTTTTTCCTAAAATGTTTCTACAAGTTACTTATTTGACTATTAGTAGTATCTGTCCTTCTGCAATAGTAACTACCCCAGATTCAGCAACATCAATAGTATCTGCCCTTCTGTCTCCACAGATGTACGACCGGATRCTGGCCATCTCATCCAGGGAGGGGGAGACGGTAGAGCTGGATCGGCCTGTGACGGCTGAAGGGAACGTGGAGGTCTGGCTCAACGCCCTGCTGAAGGAATCCCAGAGGTCTCTTCACCTGGTCATCAGACAGGCTGTCCTGGCCATCCATGACTCAGGCTTCCAGCTCATTGAGTTCCTAGACTCTTTCCCTGCTCAGGTGGGGAGACATGGGATACATCCTAAATGCCACCCTATTACATAGTCCACTACTTTTGACCCAGGTCCTGTTCAAAAGTAGTGCACTATATAGGGAATAGGCTGCAATTTGTGACACAGTCCTGGTCTTGGGGTCATCATTCATTCTCTTTTATAATGTGATAGATTACCTTAACCTTGACCTTGGACCTATGGCCTTGTAGTTAGACTTTCCCACGCCTATGTTTCATTACTCAATACCTGATCAGGGATTCCTGCTTTTCTGACATTATCCTCCATTATTGTATAACTGAAACTGATCTACACACTAGCCAAATTCTATACATTCCTGATTTTATACATTGTCCTGATTACATCCCTGATTGATAGGAAGACATCGAAGCCAGGAAAGATGACTTTACGTTCTCTCATTGATGTCCTATCATGATGTCCTCTCTTTCTGACTCCATCAACCAGGTTGGTCTGCTGGGAGTCCAGATGATCTGGACCAGAGACTCAGAGGAGGCCCTGACCAACGCCCGCTACGACCGTAAGATCATGCCCAAGACCAACCAGTTCTTTCCTGGAGCTTCTCAACACCCTGATAGACATGACCACTAAAGACCTGGCCTCAATGGAGCGGGCCAAGTATGAGACACTGATAACCATCCATGGCTTCACCAGAGGGACATCTTGATGACCTGGTGAGTGGACTGGAATCACAAACTGACTCAGTAGCTAAAATAGTACTTCAACCCCAAAGGTCCCTTTCAGTATATAAACTGAAGGTAATAATCGCTGTGTGTGTAACAGGGCATGGTAGAGTCTGAGAATATCAATTTGAGTTTCCCCTGGTATTCAAATCACATTGACAAATCATTTGCGGTTTTAGGAATTTCATAGGCTTTGCAATGCTTTGTTTCCAGAATGGTTTCTCTCTTACCCCTGCTCTCCCCTCAGTGTCGGCTGCATATCAAAAGCCCTACAGACTTTGAGTGGCTGAAGCAGTGTCGTTTCTACTTCAATGAGGACTCTGACAAATGATCATCAACATGACTGACGTAGGCTTCATCTATCAGAATGAGTTCCTGGGCTGCACTGACAGACTGTCATCACCCCTCTCACTGACAGGTAAGGACTAACTAGTCATCACCCCTCTCACTGACAGGTAAGGACTAACTAGTCATCACCCCTCTCACTGACAGGTAAGGACTAACTAGTCATCACCCTCTCACTGACAGGTAGGACTAACTAGTCATCACCCCTCTCACTGACAGGTAGGGACTAACTAGTCATCACCTCTCACTGACAGGTAAGGACTAACTAGTCATCACCCCTCTCACTGACAGGTAAGGACTAACTAGTCATCACCCCTCTCACTGACAGGTAAGGACTAACTAGTCATCACCCCTCCTCACTGACAGGTAAGGACTAACTAGTCATCACCCCTCTCACTGCAGTAGGGACTAACTAGTCATCACCCTCTCACTGACAGGTAGGATAACTAGTCATCACCCCTCTCACTGACAGGTAAGGACTAACTAGTCATCACCCCTCTCACTGACAGGTAAGGACTAACTAGTCATCACCCCTCTCACTGACAGGTAAGGACTAACTAGTCATCACCCCTCTCACTGACAGGTAGGGACTAACTAGTCATCACCCCTCTCACTGACAGGTAGGACTAACTAGTCATCACCCCTCTCACTGACAGGTAAGGACTAACTAGTCATCACCCCTCTCACTGACAGGTAAGGACTAACTAGTCATCACCCCTCTCACTGACAGGTAAGGACTAACTAGTCATCACATCTCTGACTGACAGGTAGGACTAACTAGTCATCACCCCTCTCACTGACAGGTAAGGACTAACTAGTCATCACCCCTCTCACTGACAGGTAAGGACTAACTAGTTATCACCCCTCTCACTGACAGGTAGGACTAACTAGTCATCACCCCTCTCACTGACAGGTAAGGACTAACTAGTCATCACCCCTCTCACTGACAGGTAAGGGACTAACTAGTCATCACCCCTCGCACTGACAGTTAGGGACTAACTAGTCATCACCCCTCTCACTGACAGGTAGGGACTAACTAGTCACACCCCTCTCACTGACAGGTAGGGACTAACTAGTCATCACCCCTCTCACTGACAGGTAAGGACTAACTAGTCATCACCCCTCTCACTGACAGGTAAGGACTAACTAGTCATCACCCCTCTCACTGACAGGTAGGGACTAACTAGTCATCACCCCTCTCACTGACAGGTAAGACTAACTAGTCATCACCCCTCTCACTGACAGGTAAGGACTAACTAGTCATCACCCCTCTCACTGACAGGTAAGGACTAACTAGTCATCACCCCTCTCACTGACAGGTAGGGACTAACTAGTCATCACCCCTCTCACTGACAGTAAGGACTAACTAGTCATCACCCCTCTCCACTGACAGGTAAGGACTAACTAGTCATCACCCCTCTCACTGACAGGTAAGGACTAACTAGTCATCACATCTCTGACTGACAGGTAGGACTAACTAGTCATCACCCCTCTCACTGACAGGTAAGACTAACTAGTCATCACCCCTCTCACTGACAGGTAAGGACTAACTAGTCATCACCCCTCTCACTGACAGGTAGGGACTAACTAGTCATCACCCCTCTCACTGACAGGTAAGGACTAACTAGTCATCACCCCTCTCACTGACAGGTAGGACTAACTAGTCATCACCCCTCTCACTGACAGGTAAGGACTAACTAGTCATCACCCCTCTCACTGACAGGTAAGACTAACTAGTCATCACCCCTCTCACTGACAGGTAGGACTAACTAGTCATCACCCCTCTCTACTGACAGGTAAGGGACTAACTAGTCCATCACCCTCTCACTGCATAGTAGGGACTAACTAGTCATCACCCCTCTCACTGACAGGTAAGGACTAACTAGTCATCACCCCTCTCACTGACAGGTAGGACAACTAGTCATCACCCCTCTCACTGACAGGTAAGGACTAACTAGTCATCACCCCTCTCACTGACAGGTAAGACTAACTAGTCATCACCCCTCTCACTGACAGGTAGGACTAACTGAGTCATCACCCCTCTCACTGACAGGTAGGACTAAACTAGTCATCACCCCTCTCACTGACAGGTAAGGACTAACTAGTCATCACCCCTCTCACTGACAGGTAAGGACTAACTAGTCATCACCCCTCTCACTGACAGGTAAGGACTAGGAAGTGGCTCCACCTCCACTCTAATAGCTTAACCAGTTATCATGCATTTTGGGCTAAAAGGGCACTAAAAATGTACAGTTTTTTTTGACAAACTATTGCTAGGAAACACTAGAGTGCAGTGTTGCACACACATTGCAGTAACCAGTCTACCATTATCACAGCCCAGCCTAACTTTTTAGTGCCCACAAGTGTATGGTGTATCACATTGAATATTTTTGGGTGATTATCCTTGATATATATTTTCCTTGGTGTGTCTTTGTCCCAGGTGCTACATCACACTGGCCCAGGCTCTGGGGATGAGTATGGGAGGAGCCCCAGCCGGCCCTGCAGGGACAGGGAAGACTGAGACCACTAAAGACATGGGCCGCTGCCTGGGGAAGTACGTGGTGGTCTTCAACTGCTCCGACCAAATGGACTTCAGAGGACTGGGGAGGATCTTTAAAGGTAGGAGCTTCTACTCATATTGCCTGGTCCCAAATACACGTGTGCTCTCTTGCCAACTCCTGTTACATTTGCATGACAATGACCATAGGAGTTGGATATATGTATATGATTTTGGGGGATTATAGGCTATATAAGATGTCACTCATATTACTGTGAAGAGAATGATGATCTCAACCTGAACCTAATGAACAGTGTAATGTTGTGTGTCTTTGTGTTGATMTGCAGGTCAGGCTCTTGGGGTTGTTTTGAATGAGGAGTTTAATGTGAAGAGTGATGTGTAATGTTGTGTTGATTGACAGGTCAGGCTRTTYGGGTTGTTTTGAATGAGGAGTTTAATGTGAAGAGTGATGTGTAATSTTGTGTTGATTGACAGGCCTAGCCCAGTCGGGCTCMTGGGGCTGTTTRGATGAGTTCAACCGTATRGACCTATCAGTGCTCTCCGTGGCGGCCCAGCAGATCGCCATCGTGCTTACCTGCAAGAAGGAGCGCCGCAAGAACTTCATCTTCACCGACGGAGACAACGTGGAAATGAATCCCGAATTCGGCATCTTCCTGACTATGGTTATTATTATTATTAGCAGTCTATAAACTACTCACTGTAGAAACCCCTTCACAAACGCTTTGTCAAGTGGAGCATTCATTTAAAGTACTTCTGAAAGGAATAGTGAATTCTTGTCTTAAAGAAGATTAACTGAAACTAGTCCGAATCAGACAAGGTTTATTATTACTTTGAGGATGTTAGTCATAGACTTTGTTTTGCATTTTCATAACATCAATCATCTGTAGTACACTATGTTCATGGCAGGTCATCATTGTAAATAAGAAATTATTCTTAACAGACTCACCTGGTTAAATAAAGATTTGATTAATAATGTTTTTGCCCCAATCAGAACCCGGGCTACGCAGGTCGTCAGGAGCTTCCAGAGAACCTGAAGATCAACTTCCGCTCGGTGGCCATGATGGTCCCAGACCGTCAGATCATCATCCGGGTCAAGCTGGCCAGCTGTGGCTTCATAGACAACATAGAGCTGGCCAGGAAGTTRTTCACCCTCTACAAACTGTGTGAGGAGCAGCTCTCCAAGCAGGTCAGCTATGAAATGAAATGTAACTACTGTAGATATTTCAATGAGAGCTGAACATGCGAAGATATATGTTTAATGTAGTTCCATATGAGTAAACAATCAAGTCAAGTGAAATGTTATTTAACGTGTATCATCACAGTCTCAAATCTATTTTTTTATTTTTTTAACCCCAATTTTGTGGTATCCAATTGGTAGTTGCACTCTTGTCTCATTGCTGCAACTCCCGTACGGACTCGGGAGAGGCGAAGGTCAAGAGCCGTGCGTTCTCCGAAACACAACCCAGACAAGCCGCACCGCTTCTTGACACAATGCCCACTTAATCCAGAAGCCAGCCGCACCAATGTGTCGGAGGAAACACCGTAAACCTGGTGACCGTGTCAGCGTGCACTGCACCCGATCCGCCACAGGAGTCGCTAGTGCGCGATGGGACAAGGACATCCCTGCCGGCCAAACCCTCCCCTAACCCGGAAAATGACAATTGTGCACCGCCCCATGGGTCTCCCGATCGCGGCTGTATGTGACAGAGCCTGGACTCAAACCCAGAATCTCTAGTGGCACGGATAGCACTGCGCCTTAGACCACTGCACCACTCGGGAGGCCTCAAATCACTTTAGAGGGAATTAATATACCACCTGTCAGGTGGATAGATTATCTTGGCAAAGGAGAAATGCTCACTAACAGGGATGTAAACAAATGTGTGCTCAAATGGGAGAGAAATAAGCTTTTTTTGTGTATGGACAATTTCTGGGATCTTTTATTTCAGCTCATGAAACATGGAACCAACACTTTACATGTTGCYTTTATATTTTTTGGTCAGTATAAAAACAACCAAACTGTCCATGTATGTGTTGATTATGATCTTTGTGTAGTTCATAGTTCTATTTCCATACAGTCCATGTTGGGTTCACTCTCTGTTTTTAAGGTGCATTACGACTTTGGACTCCGAAACATTTTGTCAGTTCTGCGAACACTGGGGGCGGTGAAACGAGCGAACCCCAACGACACAGAATCTACCATCGTCATGAGGGTTCTCAGAGATATGAACCTGTCCAAGCTGGTGAGTACAGTCACTCAGATATACAGGACATTCTCCTCAAAATCAACTGCCATTTTAGAAAAGCAATTATTTTAAGCACCATTAAGTGTTACAGATTGTTATTTTTTTCATATACTATTCTGTAATACATGAATAAGGATTTCATCTTCAGTGAGGTGCAATACAACACAAGTGGTATCATGGTTAACTTCACTTACATAATACTATTTGTGTTGACAGATAGATGAAGACGAACCGTTGTTCCTCAGCCTGATAGAGGACCTCTTCCCCGGGATCCAGCTAGATAAAGCAGGCTACCCAGAGCTGGAGACAGCTATCGACAAACAGGTGAGAGGACATTTTATATAACATAATCACTTTACAGTTAGTTAGACCAGAGTGACACAGAGAATTTTCTATCTACATGTAGTTTCTCACAACCCTCCTCCTCACACTGCTTCTCTTCTCTCCTGTCTCTTCTCCTTTCCCCTACAGTACATTTTACATTTTAGTCATTTAGCTCTTATCCAGGGCAACTTACATGAGCAATTAGGGTTAAGTGCCTTGGTCAAGGGCACATCGACATATTTTTCACCTAGTCACCTCAGGGATTCGAACCAGCYACGTTTTGGTTACTGCCCCAACGGTCTTAAGCGCAAGGCTACATGCCGCTCCCACAGTAAAATACATAGTTTAAGGGATGAATCTCGTCTTGGTATTAGCCTTAATACCATAGTAGCATAAAACCTTTTTRCGATCTATATGTGAGGTAAGGATTTATTTGTGTTAACATGAAGAGTTTACCTCACTCTCTTCCATTGTTCTCCATACTGTAGGTGGAGGAGTCTGGTCTCATAACATGAAGAGTTCACCTCACTGTCTTCCATTGTTCTCCATACTGTAGGTGGAGGAGTCTGTCTCTAACATGAAGAGTTCCTCACTCTTCCATTGTTCTCCATACTGTAGGTGGGAGTCTGGTCTCATAACATGGAGAGTTCACCTCACTCTCTTCCATTGTTCTCCATACTGTAGGTGGAGGAGTCTGGTCTCAAAACATGAAGAGATCACCTCACTCTCTTCCATTGTCTCCCATACTGTAGGTGGAGGAGTCTGGTCTCATAACATGAAGAGTCCCTCACTCTCTTCCATTGTTCTCCATACTGTAGGTGGAGGAGTCTGGTCTCAAACATGAAGAGATCACCTCACTCTCTTCCATTGTTCTCCATACTGTAGGTGGAGGAGTCTGGTCTCACATGAGAGATCACCTCACTCTCTTACATTGTTCTCCATACTGTAGGTGAGGAGTCTGGTCTCAAACATGAAGAGATCACCTCATCTCTTCCATTGTTCTCCATACTGTAGGTGGAGGAGTCTGGTCTCATAACATGAGAGATCACCTCACCTCTACTTTGTTCTCCATCTGTAGGTGGAGGAGTCTGTCTCAAAACATGAAGAGATCACCTCACTCTCTTCCATTGTTCTCCATATGTAGGTGGAGGAGTCTGGTCTCATAACATGAAGAGATCACCTCATCTCTTACATTGTTCTCCATACTGTAGGTGGAGGAGTCTGGTCTCAACATGAAGAGATCACCTCACTCTCTTCCATTGTTCTCCATACTGTAGGTGGAGGAGTCTGGTCTCATAACATGAAGAGATCACCTCACTCTCTTCCATTGTTCTCCATACTGTAGGTGGAGGAGTCTGGTCTCATAACATGAAGGAGCACTCTACTCATCTCTTCCATTGTTCTCCATACTGTAGTGGAGGAGTCTGGTCTAAACATGAAGAGATCACCTCACTCTCTTCCATTGTTCTCCCATACTGTAGGTGGAGGAGTCTGGTCTCATAACATGAAGAGATCACCTCTCTCTTCCATTGTCTCCATACTGTAGGTGGAGGAGTCGGTCTCATAACATGAGAGATCACCTCACTCTCTTCCATTGTTCTCCATACTGTATGGGAGGAGTCTGGTCTCAAACATGAGAGACACTCACTCTCTTCCATTGTTTCCATACTGTAGGTGGAGGAGTCTGGTCTCAACATGAAGAGATCACCTCACTCTCTTCATTGTTCTCCATACTGTAGTGGAGGAGTCTGGTCTCATAACATTGAAGAGTTCACCTCACTGTCTTCCATTGTTCTCCATACTGTAGGTGGAGGAGTCTGGTCTCATAACATGAAGAGATCACCTCACTCTCTTACATTGCTCTCCATACTGTAGGTGGAGGAGTCTGGTCTCATAACATGAGAGATCACCTCACTCCTTCCATTGTTCTCCATACTGTGGTGGAGGAGTCTGGTCTCATAACATGAAGAGTTTTCTCTATCCTATGTGTTCCATACTGTAGGGGCAGAGGCAGGTCTGATCAGCCATCCTCCATGAAGCTAAGGTGATTCAGCTGTTTGAGACCCAGAGGGTCCGCCATGGCATGATGGCCCTGGGGCCCAGCGGAGCAGGAAAAACCACCTGCATTCACACCCTGATGAGAGCCATGACAGGTAAGAAACATCCCCATCAAAACACTGGACTTATTTGACCTTATTTGCTACCTCATGGCAGTCATACTAAACTAAAATGCACAGACATTTACATGCACTAGAAAAAAATAAAAAGTTGTGTTAAGTTAATTTGTGTGTGTGTGTTTGCACCCACAGACTGCGGTCAGCCACACAGAGAGATGCGTATGAACCCCAAAGCGATCACCGCCCCTCAGATGTTTGGCCGTCTAGATGTAGCTACCAATGACTGGACTGACGGCATCTTCTCTACCCTGTGGAGGAAGACCCTGAGAGCCAAGAAAGGTGAGACGGACACCTCTTATTTCATATTTTTATATCTTGTGTGTTTTTGTTCTACCTTGTTATTGTGAGTATTGCATTGTTATTGATTACTGCATTGTTGGGGTTAGAGCTTGCGAGAAAGGCATTTCACTGTACTTGAAAGAAATACGCATGCATAGTTACTCATGCATTACACCTGCTAGAGCATGAACCTACATATAGTGCATCCCGTATAGTCTCTATGGAATTCATATAGAACAATGGGGCAGACCATTTTCCCCCATCTCTATTTCCATGTGTTTTCAATATTCTCATATCTTTCTATTCATTTCTCTATCTTTTTACTAAAAGTGATGTTCTAATACTTTTCTCTGACCTCCATAGTTGATTTTGATTAGTTTAATAAGCAGACTGGTTCTAATGTCTCTCTCCTCTGCAGGGGAGCACATCTGGATAGTACTAGATGGACCAGTAGATGCTATCTGGATAGAGAACCTCAACTCTGTACTGGATGACAACAGGACTCTGACCCTGGCCAATGGAGACAGGATCCCCATGGCCCCCAACTGCAAGATTGTGTTTGAGCCCCACAACATCGACAACGCCTCGCCTGCCACCGTGTCTCGTAACGGAATGGTGTTCATGAGCTCTTCTGTGCTCAACTGGAGCCCCATTCTGGAGGTGGGCACAGGAACATTCTCTCACTCTTTATCAGTGGATGAAAATGTGTGTGTGTGTGTGTGTGTGTGTGTGTGTGTGTGTGTGTGTGTGTGTGTGTGTGTGTGTGTGTTTGTGTGTGTGTGTGTGTGTGTGTGTGTGTGTGTGTGTGTGTGTGTGTGTGTGTCTTGTCTACATGTATACATGTGTGTTTTGTCCCCATGCAGGGCTGGCTGAAGAAGCGTTCCCGTCAGGAGGGAGAGATGCTGAGAGAGCTGTTCTCCTCTTCCTTCCCAGAGCTCTACCGGTTCACTGTTCACTGTCTGGAGTACAAGATTGACATGCTGGAGGCCTTCGTCATTATGCAGAGCATCAACATGCTGCAGGGCCTCATCCCCGCCAAGGTAGGCACCTGAAACCTCCATACTCCAACCATATTAAAAACCCTGCAGAAGGGGGATAATATCCGTACATCACTGAGCTCTATGAATACTGTTGAAGTGAATTGCCCCACATTCCTCATAGAAACTAAATGGAATGTTCTAATGCCTAACTAATTGAATTCATCCTGTCATTGTTATTCCTGAAGCACTCTGATTTTCAATTACTGTTGGACTATAACTCTCTGGACTCTGCATCTACAGTGGCTTGCGAAAGTATTCACCTCCTTGGCATTTTTCCTATTTTGATGCCTTACAACCTGGATTTAAAATAGATTTGTTGTGGGTTTGAATCATTTGATTTACACAACATGCCCACCACTTTGAAGATGCAAAATATTTTTTATTGTGTAACAAGAAATAAGACAAAAAAACAGAAAACTTGAGCATGCGCAACTATTCACCCCCCCCCAAAGTCGATACTTTATAAAGCTACCTTTTGCAGCAATTACAGCTGCAAATCTCTTGAGGTATGTCTCTATCAGCTTGCACATCTAGCCACTGGGATTCTTGCCCATTCTTCAAGGCAAAACTGCTCCAGCTCCTTCAAGTTGGATGGGTTCCGCTGGTGTACAGCAATCTTTAAGTCCTACAACAGATTCTCAGTTGGATTGATGTCTGGGCTTTGACTAGGCCATTCCAAGACATTTAAATGTTTCCCCTAAAATCACTCAATTTAGTATGCTTAGGGTCATTGTCCTGATGGAAGGTGAACCTCCGTCCCAGTCTCAAATCTCTGGAAGACTGACAGGTTTCCCTCAAGAATTTCCCTGTATTTAGCGCCATCCACCGTTCCTTCCATTCTGACCAGTTTCCCAGTCCCTGCCGATGGAAAAACATCCCAACGGCATGATGCTGCCACCACCATGCTTCACTGTGGGGATGGTGTTCTCGGGGTGATGAGAGGTGTTGGATTTGCACCAGACATAGCGTTTTTCTTGATGGCCAAAAAGCTCAATTTTAGTCTCATCTGACCTGAGTACCTTCTTCCATATGTTTGGGGAGTCTCCCACATGCCTTTTGGTGAACACCAAACGGGTTTGCTTATTTCTTTCTTTAAGCAATAGCTTTTTTTCTGGCCACTCTTCCGTAAAGCCCAGCTCTGTGGAGTGTACGGCTTAAAGTGGTCTGTGGGACAGATACTCCAATCTCCGCTGTGGAGCTTTGCAGCTCCTTCAGGGTTATTTTTGGTCTCTTTGTTGCCTCTCTGATTAATGCCCTCCTTGCCTGATCCGTGAGTTTTGGTGGGCGGCCCTCTTTTTGCAGGTTTGTTGTGGTTCCATATTCTTTCAATTTTTTAATAATGGATTTAATGGTGCTCTTTGGGATGTTCAAAGTTTCAAATATTTTTTATAACCCAACCCTGATCTGTACTTCTCCACAACTTTGTCCCTGACTTGTTTGGTCTTGGTCTTCATGGTGCTTCTTGCTTGGTGGTGCCCCTTGCTTAGTGGTGTTGCAGACTCTGGGGCCTTTCAGAACAGGTGTATATATACAGAGATCATGTGACAGATCATGTGACACTTAGATTGCACACAGGTGGACTTTATTTAACTAATTATGTGACTTCTGAAGGTAGTTGGTTGCACCAGATCTTATTTTCGGGGCTTRATAGCAAAGGGGGTGAATATATATGTACACCCCACTTTTCTGTTTTTTCAAATGATTTGAAACAAGTTATTTTTTTAATTTCTCTTCACCAATTTGGACTATTTTGTGTATGTCCATTACATGAAATCCAAATAAAAATATATTTAAATTACAGGTTGTAATGCAACAAAATAGGAAAAATGCCAAGGGGGATGAATACTTTTGCAAGGCACTGTATGTAAGGGTGGAATTCCATTTCCCTTTACTGTAGGTGACTGATTCATTTGAGTGCCAAGTATGTAGATAAAGCTGTAGAAGGGTTGTGGTACAGTATGTTGTGTTGATAGTGACTGTTGTTGTGTTCCAGGAGCAGTGTGGGGAGGTGTCCAGGCAGCATGTGGAGCGTCTCTATGTGTTTACTCTCATGTGGAGCATCGGAGCTTTACTGGAGCTGGAAGACAGGAGGAAGATGGAGAGCTGGCTCCGTGGCAACGACAACATCCATCTGGACCTCCCAGATATACCATCAGACAGCGAGGACACCATGTTCGACTACCACGTCACTACAGACGGTAAGGGGTAGATGTTCAGTAGACAGACTCCACAAAATCACAACACACACTCAGTCCTCTTTTTACTGTTATGGAAGATGCAGTGAACAAAAATATAAACACAACATGTAAAGTGTTGGTCCCATGTTTCATGAGCTGAAATAAAAGATCCCAGAAATGTTCCATATGCACAAAAATCTTAAGTTTACATCTCTGTTAGTGAGCATTTCTCCTTTGCCAAGATAATCCATCCACCTGACAGGTGTGGCATATCAAGAAGCTGAATAAAGAGCATGATCCTTACACAGGTGCACCTTGTGCTGGGGACAATAAAAAGCCACTCTAAAATGTGCAGTTTTATCACACAACACAATGCCACCGATGTCTCAAATTTTGAGGGAGTGTGCAATTGGCATGCTGACTGCAGGAATGCCAGAGCTGCCAGAGAATTGAATGTTCATACCATACTGTACCATAAGCTGCCTCCAACGTAATTTTAGAGAATTTGGCAGTACGTCCAACTGGCCTCGCAACCATATACCACGTGTAACCACGCCAGCGCAGGGCCTCCTCATCCGTCTTCTTCACCTGCGGGATCGTCTGAGACCAGCCACCTGGACAGCTGATAAAACTGTGGGTTTGCACAACCTAAGAATTTCTGCATAAACAGTCAGTAATCATCCCAGGGAAGCTCATCTGCATGCTCGCTGTCCTCACCAGGATCTTGACATGACTGCAGTTTGGCGTCGTAACCGACTTCAGTGGACAAATGCTCACCTTCGGTGGCCACTGGCACACTGGAGAAGTGTGCTCTTCACGGATGAATCCCGGTTTCAACTGTACCGGGTAGATGGCAGACAGCGTGTATGGCGTTGTGTGGGCGAGCCATGTCAACGTCGTGAACAGAGTGCCCAATTGTGGCAGTGGGCTTATAGTATGGGCAGGGATAAGCTACGGACAACAAACACAATTGCATTTTATCGATGGCGATTTGAATCCACAGAGATACTGTGACGAGATCCTGAGGCCCATTGTCGTGCCATTCATCTGCTGCCATCACCCCTTGTTTCAGCATGATAATGCACGACCCCATGTCGAAAGGATCTGTACAACATTCCTGGAAGCTGAAAATGGCCCAGTTCTTCCATGGCCTGCATACTCACTAGACATGTCACCCATTGAGCAAGTTTGGGATGCTCTGGATCGACGTGTACAACAGCATGTTCCAGTTCCCGCCAGCAACTTCGCACAGCCATTGAAGATGAGTGGGACAACATTCCACAGGCCACAATCAGCAGCCTGATCAACTCTATGCAAATGAGATACTGTATGTCGCTCTGCATCTGGTCACCAGATTCTGACTGGTTTTCTGATCCACTTTTTTTTAAGGTATCTGTTACCAACAGATATATATCTGTATTCCCAGTCATGTGAAATCCATAGATTAGGGCCTAATGAATGTATTTCTACTGACTGATTTCCTTATATGAACTGTAACTCAGGAAAATCTTTGAAATTGTTGCATGTGTTTATGTTTTTGTTCAGTGTAGATCATAAGATCATATTGATCTTTCACAGTGCTCTTGCTCAATTAAAAATATCACCATCAGATCTCTCATTAAACCATCAATATGCGTTAAATTCACCTGCACAGCTGATGTTGGTGTTACCTTAGTCCTGCTTGCTACCAGTCTTTCATGATATGTTCACCCTCCGGTGGGTATTATCATCAGAAAAATGTTGTCCTTTTTGAYCAGAKTAAGGGTKATTTATCTATTTGACAGTCATTCCGTACAACTGAACTAAAGTATTTCCAGCTGAGGACATCGTGGATGGTGTTCATGKTGCTCGTATTATTTGTTTTTCAATMACTTATTCTTGTATGTCCTCCTYTGTGTGCAGGTCAGTGGYTCCACTGGAACACACGGGTAGAGGAGTACGTCTACCCATCAGACCTCACCCCAGAGTACGGATCCATCCTGGTCCCCAACGTAGACAATGTCCGCACTGACTTCCTCATCCAGACCATCGCCAAACAGGGCAAGGTGGGTGTCCATATTCACAAAGGGACTAGTAGTAGTAGTGCTGATCTAGGATCAAGTCCCCTTTGTACACTATACAAAAGTATGTGGACACCCCTTCAAATAGGTGGATTCGGCTATTTCAGCCACACCCATTGTTGACAGGTGTATAAAATTGAGCACACAGCCATGAAATCTCCATAGACAAACATTGGCAGTAAAATGGCCTTACGGAAGAGCACAGTGACTTTCAACGTGGCACCGCCATAGGATGCCACCTTTCCAACAAGTCAGTTCGTCAAATTTCCGGTCAACTGAAAGTGCTGTTATTGTGAAGTGGAAAAGTCTAGGAGCAACAATGGCACAGCCACAAAGTGGTAGGCCACATAAGCTCACAGAACGGGACCGGCACGTGCTGAAGCTCATAAATATCGTCTGTCCTCTGTTGCAACACTCACTACTGAGTTCCAAACTGCCTCTGGAACCAATGTCAGCACAATAACTTAGTTGGGAACTTCATGAAATGGTATTCCATGGCCGAGCAGTGGTGTAAAGCTCGCCGCCAGTGGAAAGGCGTCACCATCTGGCAGTCAGACAGACTAATCTGGGTTTGGCCGAATGCATAGTGCCAACTGTAAAGTTTGGTGGAGGAGGAATATTGGTCTGGGGCTGTTTTTCATGGTTCGGGCTAGGTCCCTTAGTTCCAGTGAGGGGAAATCTTAACGCTACAGTATACAATGACATTCTAGACGATTCTGTGCTTCCAACTTTGTGGCAACAGTTTGGGGAAGACCCTTTCCTGTTTCAGCATGACAATGCCCTTGTGCACAAAGCGAGGTCCATACAGAAATGGTTTGTTGAGATCGGTGTTGAAGAAGTTGACTGGGCTACATGGAGCACTAACCTCAACCCCATCGATCACCCTTGGGATGAATTGGAATGCTGACTGTGAGCAAGGCCTAATCGCCCAACATCAGTGCCCAACCTCACTAATGCTCTTGTAGCTGAAATCCCTGCAGCAATGTTCCAACATCTGGTGGAAAGCCTTCCCAGAAGAGTGGAGGCTGTTATAGCAGCAAAGGGGAACCAACTCCATATTAATGCCCATGATTTCGGAAGGAGATGTTCAATGAGCAGGTGCCCACATACTTTTGGTTATGTAGTGTATATACAGTACATTCTGAAAGTATTCAGACCCCTTACCTTTTTCACATTTTGTTACGTTACAGCCTTATTCTAAAATTTATAAAATGCATTGTTTTCCTCATCAATCTACACACAATACCACGTAATGACAAAGCGAAAAGAGGTTTTTAGAAATGTTTACAAATGTATTAAAACAATAAAACAGAAATACCTATATTTACATAAGTATTCAGACCCTTTGCTATGAGACTCGAAATTGAGCTCAAGTGCATCTTGTTTCCATTGATCATCCTTTAGATTTTTCTACAACTGATTGGAGTCTGTCCACCTGTGGTAAATTTAATTGATTGGACATGATTTGGAAAGGCACACATCTGTCTATATAAAGTCCCACAAAAACTAAGCCATGAGGTCGAAGGAATTGTCCGTAGAGCTCAGAGACAGGATTGTGTCAAGGTACAGGTCTGGGGAAGGGTACCAAAATATGTCTGCAGCATTGAAGGTCCCCAAGAACACAGTGACCTCCATCATTCTTAAATAAAAAAGTTTGGAACTGCCAAGACTCTTCCTAGAGCTGGCCACCCGGCCAAACTGATCAATCAGGGGAGAAGGCCCATGGTCAGGGAGGTGACCAAGAACCCGATGGTCACTGACAGAGCTCCAGAGTTCCTCTGTGGAGATGGGATAATCTTCCAGAAGGACAACCATCTCTGCAGCACTCCACCAATCAGGCCTTTATGGTAGAGTGGCCAGACGGAAGCCACTCCTCAGTAAAAGGCACATGACAGCCCGCTTGGAGTTTGCCAAAAGGCACCTAAAGGACTCTCAGACCATGACAAACAAGATTTTCTGGTCTGATGAAACCAAGATTGAACTCTGGCTCCATCCCTACGGTGAAGCATGGTGGTTGCAGCATCATGCTGTGGGGATGTTTTTCACCGGCAGGGACTGGGAGACTAGTCAGGATCGAGGGAAAGATGAACAGAGCAAAGTACAGAGAGATCCTGTGCTCAGAGTGCTCAGGACCTCAGACCTAAGACCACACAGCCAAGACCACACAGCCAAGACAACGCAGGCGTGGCTTCGGTACATGTCTCTGAATGTCCTTGAGTGGCCCAGCCAGAGCCTGGACTTGAACCCGATCGATCATCTTTGGAGAGACCTGAAAATAGCTGTGCAGCGACGCTCCCCATCCAACCTGACAGAGCTTGAGAGGATCTGCGGACAAGAATGGGAGAAACTCCCGAAATACAGGTGTGCCAAGCTGGTAGCGTCATACCCAAGAAGACTCAAGGCTGTAATCGCTGCCAAAGTTGCTTCAACAAAGTACTGAGTAAAGGGTCTGAATACTTAAGTAAATTTGATATTTCAGTTTTCATTTTTAATACATTTGCAAAAAAAATCTAAACTGTTTTTGCTTTGTTATTATGGGGTATTGTGTCCATTTTATATTAAGGCTGTAACGTAACAAAATGTGGAACAAGTCAAGGGGTCTGAATACTTTCCGAAAGCACTGTATATTCTTATTATAATCTAAACTGATCCTATATTAGCAATCCTGTTCTGAGTGGACACGTATTGTTAATTAGGCTTGTACGTGGAGGATAAATTACCCCCTAGCCATGTGATCTTGGTCAGATCCTCAAGAGTAATCCCTTCCTCGTTTTGTCGCAGGCTGTGTTGTTGATCGGAGAGCAAGGCACAGCCAAGACTGTCATCATCAAGGGATACATGTCAAAGTACGACCCCGAAACTCACATGGCCAAGAGTCTCAACTTCTCCTCCGCCACAACTCCACTCATGTTCCAGGTATTACACCTCCAAAACAACACCACACACTTTCTGCTCTTTACTCTAACTTTTCAAGTTTTAGATGGGTAGGACTTTCTAAGATCAGTTGTGAATGAATGAAAATGTTTTCCAGTCACTTTTCAGTAAGTTTATCTGACTACTTCAGGTCTATGCGCCATTTATTTACAGTAACAATACTACAAATGTGTGTTTTGTTCTCTTATTCACTGTCTGTAAAGATGAAACGGCCAATCTTTCTTTCCTTCTCTCCAGCGGACTGTGGAGAGCTATGTGGACAAGCGGATGGGCACCACCTATGGCCCTCCTGCAGGGAAGAAGATGTCCATCTTTGTGGACGACATCAACATGCCAGTCATCAACGAATGGGGAGATCAGGTCGGACTCAAACTCAGCACTCGTTAAATCACCATAACGAAAGCCCAAAAATTACAGTTTTCCCATTTGTTTTCCTGGGAAACCTTACCATATGAAATTGCAATCCAAGAGTGTACAGATTATTCAGCCATTTTACCTAATAATTTGACTCACCCTGCTTTAGGTTACCAATGAGATAGTCCGCCAGCTGATGGAACAGAACGGGTTCTTCAATCTGGAGAAGCCGGGGGAGTTCACCAATGTAGTGGACATCCAGTTCCTGGCAGCGATGATCCACCCAGGGGGAGGCCGCAACGACATCCCCCAGAGACTGAAGAGGCAGTTCTCCATCTTCAACTGCACCCTGCCCTCCAACGCATCCATCGACAAGATATTTGGTGGGTTTGGCTCCTTTAAAAACTCTAGAATTGCATCTGTGTGGAGACTCTATGGTTTATCTTCTTGATCAGTTTCCCTCTCCCCCTCTAGCATATTTAAAAAAGAAATTCTATGAATACCATGTAATTTGAGTTACCTGTACTACTTCTCATCCATTTACACTGGGCTTGTTTGAATTTTGACTATGTTAGATATCTATATATACATATATAATTACACCATTATATATCTCTCAACAAAAAACACAATTTTCTTTCACTTATTTACCTCAATGCTTCGACCACCTTCACGTCGTCAACCCCTTTTCCCCTCATCTCATTCCTTTCCCTGACCAGGAGTCATCGGGACAGGACACTACTGTGCCCGGCGAGGCTTCACAGAAGAGGTGCGTGGAACTGTGGCCAAGCTGGTGCCGCTGACCCGTCGGCTGTGGCAAATGACCAAGGTCAAGATGCTGCCCACTCCGGCCAAGTTCCACTACATCTTCAACCTCAGAGACTTGTCCAGAGTCTGGCAGGGCATGCTCAACCCAACCGCTGAGMTGGTCAACTCTCTTACTGTGAGTCCATAAAAAATTCTAAATAGAATTTCCAGTAACACTTTATTTGGATAGTCCATCTGTAGATGTACTAGTAATATTTCAACTAACCCTAACCTTACCCTTACCCTAATTCTAAACCTAACCCTTACTGTAACCTTAGCGAGCAGCTGCTTATCACCAGATAGTTTGTTGATAATATGACATGCTCTACAGATGGACTATCCGGACTATCCAAATAAAGTGTGACTGAATTTCCTTTTGAAAGACATTAACATAATCAATCAATCAGTCAATCCAATACAACTAGAGTAATAAATATCAAAAGGTTTCTCACTGGATCCAAAGGTTTGAATGAACTGATAAAAATAGCTATGACTTCTGTCCTAAGTTACAGTAAGATTCTAGACATTTAATCAGCAGTCGTTCTGTGAATGTAGACTTAACATTTCCATGAGATAAAGTTTGTTTTATTTTGACCCTGTATGCTGTAGGTGTTGCTTCAGCTGTGGAAGCATGAGTGTAAGCGTGTGATCGCAGACCGGTTTACCATGCCAGAAGATGTAGCCTGGTTCGACAGGGCCCTGGCCAAGCTAGTAGAGGAGGAGCTAGGAGAGGAAGAGAGGMCTGTGGTCGACTTCGGAGTAGACGGCTACTTTGTTGACTTCCTAAGAGATGCTCCTGAAGCTACAGGTATAGCCAGAGCACCAGGTACTGTATAGCCTCTTCACATACATACACTGTATCTATCACATGATCCTGCATGAGATAAGTCATTTACAGTTTCTGAACCCATATTGTATATATTAAATATGTGCTGTATTTTTCTACCCTGTATTAAGGATTCAAACAGTACATTCTAAGATGGTGTGTTTAGCTTTATTATTATGTTGTATACATTGCAGTTTAAAATTGCAGGGTATGTGAATAAATACAATAATTATAAGGATATTAAATGAATATATATATATATTCATATTCATATATATATATATATATATATATACAAAAGAAACGTTTTATTTACATTCACATTTCTTAAATATAGCTACGTGCTACATTAGCAGAGAGTTGGATCATTTGAATGAATAATCTGGTATTGACAATGACAAAAATTATTTCCCACCAGGTGAGGAGCCAGAGGATACAGACTTTGAGATGCCCAAGGTGTATGAGCCCATCGAGTCGCTTGAGGGCCTGATGGAGAGGCTCAACATGTTTCTTGGCCAGTACAACGAGAGCATCAGAGGAGCTGGCATGGACATGGTGTTCTTCAGAGATGCTATGATACACCTTGTCAAGGTAGAGGGAAACTGTCATTATGTTCACCTATAGGTGTTTATGAGCAATTATTACCACCTTTGTCATGCATTATAGTGCATTGTGTATAGATCATAAGGTATTATAAAACATGCTTAAATCACATTACAAAGAGGGTGTTCATAAAAAGTATTACTAAACATTCACATTGGAAGCTTTTGAAAGGCTTAGCTATCGTAAAGTCAGTCACCAATGAGTGTACACATCAAATCACTTGATATAAGAACGGAAAAGGTCTCTCCCACTCTAACACTCCGCCTGTCTGTCTGCCTGTAGATCTCCAGGATCATCCGCACCCCCAGAGGGAATGCCCTTCTAGTAGGAGTGGGGGGCTCAGGCAAGCAGAGCCTGACTAAACTGGCTTCCTTCATCGCCGGATACAAGACCTTTCAGATCACACTAACACGGTACAGACACACCCTCCAATATCTATACTAGCATACTACTACATACTTCATACTTCATACTAAGTAGTATGCTAGGAAGAGTATTGGAACAGACACACGGTCTCATATAGTCCGTCTACAACTGTAACAGGTGTTTATCATTGAATGTGGTCATGCAGTTCTGTTGTCCTCCTGTAGATGGTAGCTTTGCTTGCATTTCTGCAAGTGCACAGTGACTCTCTGCTAATTTGTCTTTCCTCGATTCCTCACGCCCCTGTTTTCGCCTCCTTCTCGAAACGCATTGGAGGAATGGAGGAAATACTCATTGAGAAAGAGCTGAGAAAGATAGAAAAATATGTATTTTCACACCTTTGCTATCACCTGTAACATCCCTGTGTTCTGTCCTCAGTTCGTACAACACTGCTAACCTGATGGAGGATCTGAAGGGTCTGTACAGGACAGCAGGCCAGCAGGGAAAAGGCATCAGCTTCATCTTCACTGATAACGAGATCAAGGACGAGTCTTTCCTGGAGTACATGAATAATGTGTTATCATCTGGGGAGGTCAGCACGTTGATCACATGAACACACGTAAAATATTAGAGTGTTTTCAAGAAGTTGTGTCAATCTGTGTTTGAGAAAAAAATATTGCACTCCATTATAACTTGGATAACTGTTGTTATATATTGTGCTGGTTTCTCAGGTGTCGAACTTGTTTGCTCGAGACGAAATTGACGAGATCATCAGTGACCTCATACCAGTCATGAAAAGAGAGTTTCCTCGGCGACCACCAACCAATGAGAACCTCCATGACTATTTCATGAGCAGGGTTCAGACAGAACCTACACGTGGTTCTCTGCTCTCTCTCCTGTTGGGAAAAGTTCCGGAACAGAGCCCTGAAGTTCCCTGCCCTCATCTCCGGCTGCACCATGGACTGGTTCAGCCGCTGCCCAAAGATGCTCTGATCGCAGGTGTGTGTGTGTGTGTGTGTGTGTGTGTATGTGTGTGTCCGTTGGTGTCCGTTTGTGGGTAGCATGTGTTTTTGTCTCTGTGATGCACACATACAGTATAAATGTATACTGCACACTTTAATAGTGATTTGCTTCAATCTCCAATCTGTTTACTCTCCAGTGTCAGAGCACTCCTGTCCACCTAAACATCGACTGTTCGACCGTGTGAAGGGGGAGGTGGTGCAGTGTATGGGCTCCTTCCAGGACGGCGTGGCAGAGGAGTGTGTAGATTACTTCCAGAGGTACCGCCGCGCCACGCACGTCACTCCCAAGTCCTACCCCCTTCATCCAGGGATACAAGACCATCTATAAGGAGAAGCACCTGAGGTGGCAGACACTGGCACACAGGTAATTACATACTTCCTTACTCTCTTAATGCTCTTCGTTCCTATGTGGAACATACGCTTCACAGTACACCAGTCTAAAGAATTGTAGATGTTATCACAGCTTTATCACAGCATGCTGTGTGTCTATCACGTGATTTAATATAACTAGTATTATATAGTATTCTATATACCAATATATGGTGTATACTGTACTATATCGCTCTTTTAGTATTCTGCCTTTCAGTCATCCTTTTACTCATTAGACCAACTTACCTGGTATACTGTATAATACAATGATTTCTGATCCAATTTCGTTTCCCCATCAGGATGAACACAGGTCTTCAGAAGCTGAGGGAGGCCTCTGTGTCTGTAGCATTACTCAGCAAAGAGCTGGAGGTCAAAGAGAAGGAGCTGCAGATCGCCACGAGAGGCAGACATGGTGTGTGTGTGTGTGTCTGTTTGGTGTATGCTACTCTCTATCTCTTGTTTCCCAGCAACAGACTTACCAAATACCAATACCAGAACTTTGAAGTGTACATAATACTGAACAAAAATATAAACGCAACATTCAAAGAGTTTACTAAGTTACAGTTCATATAGGAAATCAGTACATTTGGAGAGCATTGGGCCCACCCACTGGGGAGCCAGGACCAGCCAATCAGATTAGTTCTCCCCACAAAAGGCTTTATTACAGATATAAATACTCCCCCCTTCCACCCCCTCAGACATCCCGCAGGTGAAGAATCTGGATGTGGAGGTCCTGGGCTGGAGTGGTTAAGATTGTGTGGCCGGTTGGACGTACTGCCAAATTCTCTAAAAGGCAGCTAAGTAGAGAAATAACATTCAAATTCTCTGGCAACAGCTCTGGTGGACATCCTGCAGTCAGCATGCCAATTGCACACTCCCTCAAAACTTGAACACGGTGGCATTGTTTATGACAAAACTGCACATTTAAAGTGGCCTTTTATTGTCCCAGCACAAGGTGCACCTGTTTGATCATTCTGTTTAATCAGCTTCTTGGTGTGCCACACCTGTCAGGTGGATGGATAACTTGGCAAAGGAGAAATGTTTACTAACAAGATATAAATAATTCTCAAACATTTTGAGAAATACGTTTGTTGTGCGTATGGATAAAAAAAAATGTATCTTTAATTCTGTTCATAAAACATGGGACCAACACTCTTCATATTGCATATTAACTGTTGCTTTATGCAAACCAAAAGATGCACCTCACTTCCTGTCTCTTGTATGGTTTGTTGTGTCTCAGGTGTTGAAGGTGGTGACAGTGAAGGCCCAGGCAGCAGAGAAGGTCAAGGTGGAGGTCCAGAAGGTCAAGGATAAGGCTCAAGCCATAGTGGACAGCATCTCTGCGACAAGGCCTTCGCTGAGGAGAAGCTGGGAGCTGCCAAGCCAGCCCTGGAGGAGGCTGAGGGTGCACTGCAGGTCAGTTGGGAGGGGGGGGGGTCTTGTCCCTCAACATCAGGGTTGGCAACATACGAGCCATTCATAGTGGCCCAGGGGGGTTGGAGTAAAAACATGTTTTATGATTATCTTGGGTAAAAAACACTCCAGGCCACTCTTGAAGTTCAAACAATATAGAAAGTAGTACAAAATATAATGACCTGTATGTTTTCAATAACTTGCCCTTTTTCTATGCCGCAAATTGCCCCCGCTGAATTTTGAAATCCCGACGTGGCCCTCGAGCTGAAATGATTGCCCACCCCCCCCCTCCTCCACATGGTAGTTCTCTCTCTGTACATCAGGTGAGAATATTTAATGAACGCTCCCTCAGTTACTTATGTGTTGTATTCCTTCCTCATGTATTCATCAGACCATCAAGCCGTCGGACATTGCCACGGGCGGACCCTGGGTCGGCCTCCCCACCTCATCATGAGGATCATGGACTGTGTTCTGCTGCTGTTCCAGAGGAGGGTGAACACGGTGAAGATCGACCCGGAGAAGAAACTGCACCATGCCCATCCGGCAGGAGTCCCTCAAACTCATGACTGCTGGGAACTTCCTGGGCAGTCTGCAGGTAGGAAACAGATGGCCAGCATCTAAGTAATATTGCTTATATAAGCAAATAAAGTATTATAGTGTGCAGGTACAACATCTACATCCTGTAACCAGACTACACTGTGCATTTCTACAGTAACATACTACACTATAGACACTACACTATAATAGGTACAGTTAAATTTAGAAGTTTACATACACCTTAGCCAAATACATTTTTCACAGATCTTGACATTTAATCCAAGTAAAAATTCCCTGTCTTGGGTCAGTTAGGATCACCACTTTATTTTATGAATGTGAAATGTCAGAATAATAGTAGAGAGAATGATTTATTTCAGCTTTTATTTCTTTCATCACATTCCCAGTGGTCAGAAGTTTACATACACTCAATTAGTATTTGGTAGCATTGCCTTTAAATTGTTTAACTTGGGTCAAACGTTTCGGGTAGCCTTCCACAAGCTTCCCACAATAAGTTGGGTGAATTTTGGCCCATTCCTCCTGACAGAGTTGGTGTAACTGAGTCAGGTTTGTAGACCTCCTTGCTCGCACATGCTTTTTCAGTTCTGACCACAAATGTTCTATAGGATTGAGGTCAGGGCTTTGTGATGGCCACTCCAGTACCTTGACTTTGTTGTCCTTAAGCCATTTTGCCACAACTTTGGAAGTATGCTTGGGGTCATTGTCCATTTGGAAGACCCGTTTGCGATCAAGCTTTAACTTCCTGACTGATGTCTTGTGATGTTGCTTCAATATATCCACATCATTTTCTTTCCTCATGATGCCATCTATTTTGTGAAGTGCACCAGTCCCTCTTGCAGCAAAGCACCCCCACAACATGATGCTGCCACCCCCGGGCTTCACGGTTCGGATGGTGTTCTTCGGCTTGCAAGCCTCCCCCTTTTTCCTCCAAACATAATGATGGTCATTATGGCCAAAGAGTTATATTTTTGTTTCATCAGACCAGAGGGCATTTCTCCAAAAAGTACGATCTTTGTCCCCATGCACAGTTGCAAACCGTAGTCTGGCTTTTTTTATGCCGGTTTTGAAGCAGTGGCTTCTTCCTTGCTGAGCGGCCTTTCAGCTTATGTCGATATAGGACTTGTTTTACTG
Source organism: Salvelinus sp. IW2-2015 (assembly GCF_002910315.2). Classification (NCBI taxonomy): domain Eukaryota; kingdom Metazoa; phylum Chordata; class Actinopteri; order Salmoniformes; family Salmonidae; genus Salvelinus; species Salvelinus sp. IW2-2015. The sequence goes on along the minus strand of NC_036874.1, from coordinate 4,787,366 downwards.
TGGATATAGATACTTTTGTACCTGTTTCCTCCAGCATCTTCACAAGGTCCTTTGCTGTTGTTCTGGGATTGATTTGCACTTTTCGCACCAAAGTTCGTTCATCTCTAGCAGACAGAACGCGTCTCCTTCCTGAGCGGTATGATGGCTGCGTGGTCCCATGGTGTTTATACTTGCGTACTATTGTTTGTACAGATGAACGTGGTACCTTCAGGCATTTGGAAATTGCTCCCACGGATGAACTAGACATGTGGAGGTCTACAATTTTTTGGCTGATTTCTTTTGATTTTCCCATGATGTCAAGCAAAGAGGCACTGAGTTTTAAGGTAGACCTTGAAATACATCCACAGGTACACCTCCAATTGACTCAAATTATATAAATTAGTCTATCAGAAGCTTCTAAAGCCATGACATCATTTTATGAAAATTTTCAAGCTGTTTAAAGGCACAGTCAACTTAGTGTATGTAAACCTCTGACCCACTGGAATTGTGATACAGTGAAATAATCTGTCTGTAAACAATTGCTGGAAAAAGTACTTGTGTCATGCACAAAGTAGATGTCCTAACCGACTTGAGAAAAACTATAGTTTGTTAACAAGAAATTTGTGGGGTGGTTGAAAAACAAGTTTTAATGACTCCAACCTAAGTGTATGTAAACTTCCGACCAACTGTACATATGACCAGGAAATCAACTTCAGTGGTGATGCAATGGCAGCTTGCTTTGAGATCTCCGGCTCTGTTGTCTCTCTCTAACAGCAATTCCCCAAGACAGTTATCAAATGAGGAGAATGGTTGGAGCTACTTGCTGCCCCTACTTCGACATGCCAGAACTACACCCTGGAGAACGGCCAACGCGTGTGGTGGAAACGTGGCTGGTCCTGCCTCTGGACCAAAGCCATGGCCTCCTTCTTTCTCCATCAAACAAGGAGGTTCCCCATTAAAGGTGGGCCTAACCCCGGTGGTGTTATGTAACACCACCCGCCTCTCTGATAACCTTTGACATGTGTACCAAAACTTGCTAATTGATTTCTTGTTTCCAGTACATTTTGTTGTCCCCGAGTGTCCAGTTAATATTTGATACTGTTTTCCTCTTAGGCTAACCTGGCAGTGGCAGCAGAACCGGCTGGCCATGGCAACATAGACCTGCAGGCGCCCAGGCAGAGTTGGATGACAAGCAGGCAGAGTGGATTGTGGTCCAAGCAAGAGTATGAGAAGGCATGATGGAGAAACAGGTACTGAACACCTCTCTTCTCATTGCCTTACATTAAAAAATAAATAAAAAGATGATGTTAAACATATATATTGTTTTTTTTATCTCTCTCTCTTCTCTGCCTCTCAGACACTGTTGGAGGACTGCTGAACGTCGCAGACAACAAGATGCAGAAGGCCTCTAGCCTCATCAGTGGTCTGGCTGGAGAGAAAAGAGCGCTGGACAGAGCCGAGCAAAGAGTTTTCCGCCCAGACAGCGCCCTTGTTAAGGGTGGATTT
>NC_036874.1:4777727-4785856 GCF_002910315.2 Salvelinus sp. IW2-2015 | reverse complement strand
AAAGAGAGAGATTCTCATCAACAAGTAGGGAGGTGGCCTCCCATTAAAGGTGGGCCTAACCCCGGTGGTGTTATGTAACACCACCCGCCTCTCTGATAACCTTTGACATGTGTACCACAAACTTGCTAATTGATTTCTTGTTTCCAGTACATTTTGTTGTCCCCGAGTGTCCAGTTAATATTTGATACTGTTTCCTCTTAGGCTAACCTGGCAGTGGCAGCAGAACCGGCTGGCCATGGCCAACATAGACCTGCAGGCGCCCAGGCAGAGTTGGATGACAAGCAGGCAGAGCTGGATTGTGGTCCAAGCAGAGTATGAGAAGGCCATGATGAGAGAACAGGTACTGAACACCTCTCTTCTCATTGCCTTACATTAAAAAATAAATAAAAAGATGATGTTAAAACAATATATATTTTTTTTTCTCTCTCTCTCTCTGCCTCTCAGACACTGTTGGAGGATGCTGAACGCTGCAGACACAAGATGCAGACGGCCTCTAGCCTCATCAGTGGTCTGGCTGGAGAAGAAGAGGCGCTGGACAGAGCCGAAGCAAAGAGTTTGCCAAGCGCCCAAGCGCCTTGTAGGTGGTCATTCCAACCCTTTTTTCTCCACCTATTTTACAGTAATAACAGGACTAATTTTCCCAAAGCTTCGTATTACCTTTTTGTCCATTGTCTACAATTCTCTACATCTTATTTTTGGGGGAGATGCTCCGGTTGCTTCTGTACCATTTTTTCAATGTGTATTAGTATTTATCTGTAGTTATGCTATACAGTAGAATGGATGCATGAACCAACCTATGTGTGCTTACTTCCTGGTTCAGGTGACATCTTATTGTCCACGGCTTTCCTTCGCCTTTCTGTCCTACTCCGGCCCCTTCAACCAGGAGTTCCGGAACCTTCTCCTGACCGACTGGCAGAGGGAGATGAAGACCAGACACATCCCGTTCGGGAACAACCTCAACCTGACCGAGATGCTGATCGACGCACCCACGGTCAGCGAGTGGAACCTTCAGGGCCTGCCCAACGATGACCTATCCATCCAGAATGGAATCATCATCACCAAGGCCTCACGCTTCCCTCTCCTCATAGACCCTCAGACCCAGGGCAAGATCTGGATAAAAAATAAAGAATCCATGAATGAGCTGCAGGTTGGGCTGCATTCATTTTCCACACTATTCTCTCCCATAACTATGCCCTCCCATTGTCCAGCCGATAGATTTTGTATGTTTCCAAACAGCGGTTACACTAGCCTTAGGCCTAACTAACCTTCCTTCTTGGTAAACTAACCTTCCTTCTTGGTAAAGAAACTCTGTGTAATACTGTGTCAGTAATGATACATTTCTGTGGTTCCCAGATCACCTCCTTGAACCACAAGTACTTCAGGAACCACCTGGAGGACAGCCTGTCTCTGGGGCGCCCCCTACTGATCGAGGACGTAGGGGAAGAGCTGGACCCGGCACTGGACAACGTACTGGAGAAAAACTTCATCAAGACGGGCTCCACTTATAAAGTATGTACTATTATCCTAACCACATTGTCAATCATCACATTATCAAATGAAACACATTATCGTTATGGGGTTATCTCTGGGGCTATTCTCTCTAATATAATACATCGAGAGCAAAATGTGTCAAAATGTTGTTATTGACATAACCTTGTTCGGTTCAATGTTCTCTAGCTATATAGTACTCTAAATACACCATTTCATGTTGTTAATTTCAAACGAATACAATATAAAAATCGCTGACACAATTCAAACCAATGTGGGTTCAGAACTTTAAAGCCAATTATCTCAGAATCATCTTTTTACAGATAGAACCTTGTAGTCCCAAGCTCTCGACATTCATGTGGTCTATGTAGTTTTATTTACCCTTATAACAGTCACTGCTGGCAAACAATTGCTTGGTACGTTTTTCTGGTTGCAAACAACGTCAGGAAAATATGTCATAATCCCGTTCAGCAGGATTGAAAGTTTTGGAACGTTCAGAGAGAAATAGGCTACGAAGATCAAACATGCCTCTCTGACATGTAGAATAAAGAATCACATCAACTCTATTCATGGAATTTCTATCTGCAACGTTCAAGAATGTTTGGCAACTGAACATGGCCTTGGTCTGCTTAATCTGGACAACGGCTTTTGTCACAATGGAGTGGTTTGGGAATTAATTCTGATGTAACCAGTGGAACCACATTGTCTTTATCTCTTCATAACTGTCTTTCTCTCTTCATAACTGTCTTTCTCTCTTCATAACTGTCTTTCTCCCTTCATGGCTGTCTTTCTCTCTTCATGGCTGTCTTTCTCTCTTCATAACTGTCTTTCTCTCTTCATAACTGTCTTTCTCCCTTCATGGCTGTCTTTCTCTCTTCATAACTGTCTTTCTTCCTGCACCAGGTGAAAGTGGGAGACAAGGAGGTGGATGTGATGAGGGGGTTCCGTCTTTATGTGACCACTAAGCTCCCCAACCCTGCGTACACCCCAGAGATCAGCGCCCGCACCTCAATCATAGACTTCACTGTCACCATGAGGGGTCTGGAGGACCAGCTGCTGGGACGGGTCATCCTCACTGAGAAACAGGTCAGGAACCACGTCCAATCATATGCTTATGAAATCATGGATAAAAACATTTGAATGTATCAATAAAAGGTCATTTTGTTGTACTTGTTTAATAGTGACCCTTTATTAGAATTGTACATAATGACTGTGACCACCCATTTTGAAATGCACTGAATCAAATGAACACAGAGAYCATGAACCCAGCCAGGTCTGTATGCAGAGAAATGTTAATATGACCTGAAAAATGACCCCCAAAATCAGTGTCTGTCTGAATGGTGTGCCTGTTTATCTCTTGCTGTTGGTCTGAAATCAAATCAAATGTTATTAGTCACATGGGCCGAATACAACAGGTGTTTCACCTTACAGTGAAATGCTTACTTATGAGCCCCTAACCAACAATGCAGTTTAAAAAAATACGGATAAGAATAAAAGATAAAAGTAACAAGTAATTAAAGAGCAGCAGTAAAATAACAATAGCGAGACTATATACAGGGGGGTACCGAGACAGAGTCAATGTGCGGGGGCACCGGTTAGTTGAGGTAGTATGTACATGTAGATAGAGTTATTAAAGTGAATAAGCATAGATGACAACAGAGAGTAGCAGTGGTGTAAAGAGGGGGGGGGGCAATGCAAATAGTCTGGGTAGCCATTTGACCTGATGTTCAGGAGTCTTATGGCTTGGGAGTAGAAGCTGTTAGAAGCCTCTTGGAACTAGACTTGGCGCTTCGGTACCGCTTGCTGTGCGTTAGCAGAGAAACAGTCTATAACTAGGGTGGCTGGAATCTTTGACAATTTTTAGGGCCTTCCTCTGACACCGCTTGATATAGAGGTCCTGGATGGCAGGAAGCTTGGCGATGTACTGGGCCGTTCGCACCACCCTCTGTAGTGCCTTGCGGTCGGAGGCCGAGCAGTTTCCATACCAGGCAGTGATGCAACCAATCAAGATGCTCTCAATGGTGCAGCTGTAGAACCTTTTGAGCATCTGAGGACCCATGACAAATCTTTTCAGTCTCCGGGGGGAATAGGTTTTGTCGTGCCCTCTCACGACTGTCTTGGTGTGCTGGACCATGTTAGTTTGTTGGTGATGTGACACCAAGGAACTTGAAGCTCTCAACCTGCTCCACTGCAGCCCCGTCAATGAGAATGGGGCGAGATCGGGCCTCTTTTTCCTGTAGTCGACAATCATCTCCTTTGTCTTGATCACGTTGAGAGAGGTTGTTGTCCTGGCACCACACGGCCAGGGTCTCTGACCTCCTCCCTATAGGATGTCTCGTCGTTGTCGGTGATCAGGCCTACCACTGTTATGTCATCGGCAAATTTAATGATGGTGCTGGAGTCGTGCCTGGCTGTGCAGTCATGAGTGAACAGGGAGTACAGGAGGGGACTGAGCACGCACACCCTGAGGGGCCCCTGTGTTGAGGATCGTGTGGCCGGATGGGTTGTTACCTACCCTTACCACCTGGGGGCGGCCCGTCAGGAAGTCCAGAATCCAGTTGCAGAGGGAGGTGTTAGTCCCAGGGTCCTTAGCTTATTGATGAGCTTTAGGGCACTATGGTGTTGAAGGCTGAGCTGTAGTCAATGAATAGCATTCTCACATAGGTGTTCCTTTTGTCCAGGTGGACTTCCTGTTCTGAGCTGTGTCTGACCGGTGTTTCTGCCTGTTGGAGAAGGAGTATACGGACCGCTGGAGTGTGACGGCCAACAAGGACATTAGTGTAGTGTCTGAACAGTGCTCTTATCTATCCCGGTATATCTAGGAGTTGGAGAAGGAGCGCACAGACCTGCTGGAAGATGTAACGGCCAACAAGAGGAAGATGAAAGAGCTGGAGGACAACCTGCTGTATCGTCTGACCTCTACCAGGGTCCCTGGTGGACGACGAGAGCCTCATCATCGTCCTGGGAACACCAAGCGCACCGCCGAGGACGTCACACAGAAACTACAGATCTCAGCCGAGACCGAGATCCAGATCAACACACGCTAGAGAGGAGTACAGACCCGGTGAGTTGGTTGTTACTGTGGTTAGGGTAGAGTTATTCTCAGTACAGACCTGGTGAGTTGGTTGTACTGTGGTTAGGGTAGAGTTATTCTCAGTACAGACCTGGTGAGTTGGTTGTACTGTGGTTAGGGTAGAGTTATTCTCAGTACAGACCTGGTGAGTTGGTTGTACTGTGGTTAGGGTAGAGTTATCTTCAGTACAGACCTGGTGAGTTGGTTGTACTGTGGTTAGGGTAGAGTTATTCCAGTACAGACCTGGTGAGTTGGTTGTACTTGGTTAGGTAGAGTTATCTCAGTACAGACTGGTGAGTTGGTTGTACTGTGGTTAGGGTAGAGTTATTCTCAGTACAGACCTGGTGAGTTGGTTGTACTGTGGTTAGGGTAGAGTATTCTCAGTACAGACCTGGTGAGTTGGTTGTACTGTGGTTAGGGTAGAGTTATTCTCAGTACAGACCTGGTGAGTTGTTGTACTGTGGTTAGGGTAGAGTTATTCTCAGTACAGACCTGTGAGTTGGTTGTACTGTGGTTAGTAGAGTTATTCTCAGTACAGACCTGGTTAGTTGGTTGTACTGTGGTTAGGGTAGAGTTATTCTCAATACAGACCTGGTGAGTTGGTTGTACTGTGGTTAGGGTAGAGTTATTCTCAGTACAGACCTGGTGAGTTGGTTGTACTAAGGGTTAGGGTAGAGTTATTCTCAGTACAGACCTGGTGAGTTGGTTGTACTGTGGTTAGGGTAGAGTTATTCTCAGTACAGACCTGGTGAGTTGGGTGGGTTGTACTCTACCGGTTTGTTTTAGAGTAAGGGTCAAAACATTTTGGGCTCTTTATTGATTGGCTGACCAACCAATCACAGTGCTCTGGTGGATAGCGACAGGCACTAACCACCTTGTGTTGACTGTTCTTCAGGAGCAATCTGTTCCTCACACTTTTCCAGTGGCAAGTTTGAGCAGAAATGGATGTATGATAATATAGAATGAGCATTGTCTGTCACTCACTGTCAGCCTGTGTGTTATTGTGCGGTTACAGTGGCCACCAGAGGCAGCATCCTGTACTTCCTCATCACTGAGATGTCCATGGTTAACGTCATGTACCAAACGTCACTACGACAGTTCTTGGGAATCTTTGACCTCTCTCTGGCCAGGTACAGTAGTAATACACTTTGTCTCATACTGAATAACATGTATTTGTATTTATGTATTTCATTCAAATTGTTGGTCCTCAGATGTGGTTCAGTCATTTTATGTGACCATTGAATTGAATGAATATGTAATCAACGATTTTTGAATTGACACTGAGGGATTTGTGCTTTTGCATAGTTTTTTGTGTATTTGTAGGAGTTGCCTGATTCTTGAAGTATCATATCTGAAACCATAGAAACAGTTATATTTTAATATTAACATAATAACCACCACACTATGACTTCTGAACAGATCAACCAAAAGTCCAATTACCAGCAAGCGAATAGCGAACATCATTGAGCATATGACCTTTGAAGTGCACAAGTACGCAGCCAGGGGTCTGTATGAGGAGCACAAATTCCTGTTTACCCTCCTGCTGACGCTGAAGATCGACATGCAGAGTAACCGTGTGAAACACGCCGAGTTCCTCACCCTCATTAAAGGTGTGAAACAAACTCCGTCCTCCAATTAATTCCACCAATCTGTAGTCCAAAGTTACTGAAATGTTGAATAGCAAAATGTTGTTCATTGCTCACAGACCATTGAACATCCTCTGTCTGTCCTCTGCAGGGGGTGCCTCTCTGGATCTGAAGGCTTGCCCGCATAAGCCTGCCAAGTGGATCTTAGACATGACTTGGCTCAATCTGGTGGAGCTCAGTAAACTGTGGCAGTTCTCTGATATCCTTGATCAGGTGTGTTCCCCATGCGGTGCTTCCTTACGCTGCTACTTAATGTTGTCACACTCTCTAATACCCTCCCTCAATAAGTCTGTTTCATGGCCCCCTCAATAAGTCTGTTTCATGGCCCCCTCAATAAGTCTGTTTCATGGCCCCCTCACCCCGGTAAACCCCCTTATTCATTGTAGTGCTCCTCTATGATTACAGTGCTCCTTTTACTCCTCTGAGCTCTGTCACATATGGCATTGAACTAGTCATTGTACTGAGCTGTGTGTGTGTCTGTGTGTCCAGATCTGTCGTAATGAGAAGCAGTGGAAGGCATGGTTTGATAAGGAGGCCCCTGAGGAGGAGGTGATCCCTAATGCCTATGACCAGACCCTGGACTGTTTCCACCACCTGCTGCTCATACGCTCCTGGTGCCCAGACAGGACCATCGCACAGGTACACCGGTAACTCTCATTGAATGATTAAGTAATTAATCAATCAATCCAAGACATAATACTTTATGAAATGTCTACTCTTTTTGGTATTTTCATCAAAGCTTTGGACTGAGTTTTAGAGTGTATTTCTACTGCATATTGCTTGAATCTAGTAGCAGGTGACTTTTTAACTCATGCTTTACCTGTTATCCTCCAGGCCCGTAAGTACATAATGGACTCGATGGGAGAGAAGTATGCAGAGGGAGTGATCCTGGACCTAGAGAAGACGTGGGAGGAGTCAGACCCCCGGACCCCGCTCATCTGCTTCCTGTCCATGGGCTCAGACCCCACCGACTCCATCATCGTCCTGGGGAAGAGGCTGAAGATAGAGACGCGCTATGTCTCCATGGGCCAGGGACAGGAGGTCCACGCACGCAAGCTGCTCCAGCAGACCATGGCCAACGTGAGTCCTGAACACAGCATTACAGTACACACTCACTGGACTCCTAACAGTCAAGTTATAATTATCCCTTGTCCCCAGGCTATTGCGCTTAGTGAAGAAGTCTGGTGAGCGAAACTATTTTATTAGGTATCAGCATTCTGCCATGAATTGTGGTCCATGTCATCTCATTTGTAATCAAATTGGGAATTAAAATAGCGATAGGGATGGAATTTGAATTGAAATTGAACCATGGTGTTAATGAAAATGGATGTGATTGATTTAGACCGTATTAGACTGTATTACAAATTAAATGGACTAACACCACATGCATCTCCCTCACATGATTAATTTCATTACATAATGACATTAGTAATTAATTACTCCCCCAATATGGACAACTATGTAACTATGTATTATTTTTTATTTTAATTTATCCCGAATGCACACACAGGGAGGCTGGGCCTTGCTCCAGAACTGCCACCTGGGCCTGGACTTCATGGATGAGCTGATGGATACTGTGACAGAGACAGACACCATCCATGAGACCTTCCGCCTGTGGATTACTACAGAGGTCCAAAAAAACTTCCCCATCACACTGCTGCAGATGTCCATCAAGTTCACTAATGAGCCTCCACAGGGACTGAAGGCAGGGCTGAAGAGGACTTATGGAGGTGGGTCACACCACAGTTCACACATACATATCCATGCATGTGTACGCACCGACACAAACAAACACACACATACACCCCCGTTTCTTCCGGTTAACCCTAAACAACAACCCTAGCCTTAACCCTTAATCTAGCTTCATGTCCAAATTATGGTTCAACCCTAGCCTCAACTACAACCTTAATCCTAACCCTAGC
>NC_036874.1:4756617-4775601 GCF_002910315.2 Salvelinus sp. IW2-2015 | reverse complement strand
TGTTTTCAATATATCCAGGTGAGAGAGAGGCTACAGAAGATGGGTCTGCTCCAGCCCATGAACATCTTCCTGCGTCAGGAGATAGACCGCATGCAGAGGGTCATCGTGCTGGTCAGGAACACGCTGACCGACCTCAAACTGGCCATCGACGGCACCATCATCATGAGTGAGAACCTACGGGACGCGCTGGACTGCATGTATGACGCACGCATCCCCTCACGTTGGAAGAAGGTATGTTTATTACTGCCTCTGGGTACACATTTATTCAGTTTTCTACGCATGTATTCCGTGTTATATTTTCTACTTCTGTACTTCTTTGTTCTAGGCGTCATGGGCCTCCAGCACTCTAGGGTTCTGGTTTACTGAGTTGCTGGATAGAAACCGTCAGTTCCAGGCGTGGATCTTTGAAGGACGGCCCAACTGTTTCTGGATGACAGGGTTCTTTAACCCACAGGGCTTCCTGACCGCCATGAGACAGGTACAGACGGCACATTCACACATTCTAATGCAATCACAATTGAACATACTTACTGACTTGGCCACTGAGGTTATATTTAGAGGTTGCACACACCACACAGTCATAGTTGATCATGAAGCTACAAAGACAAAGCCAGTCTATGTAACTCTGTTTTTCTGTGTGTAGGAGATCACTCGTGCAAACAAGGGCTGGGCCCTAGACCGTATGGTGCTGTGCAACGAGGTGACCAAGTGGATGAAGGATGACGTCACCCAGCCGCCCTCTGAGGGGGTGTATGTGTACGGCCTCTATCTGGAGGGGGCGGGCTGGGACAGGAGGAACTGCAAACTCATCGACTCCAAACCCAAAGTGTTGTTTGAGATGATGCCTGTAGTCAGGATGTATGCTGAAAACAATGGTGAGTGCTGTAGTCAGTATTTACTGTAACTTCCTGGAGACTCATTGAACAGTATCTCAATCAGCTGCTTGTTGTTTTTATCTATACATGATATGTTGAATATGTCAGTAGAAATGATCTAACTTTTAGGTTCAATGGTTACGGTATGTCAGACCTACTGAATGGACAACATGCAGTGAAAAAGAAACTCATGTTATCATCATGTATAAGTAATGGATTTGTATCATTGCTGTGGTCATTTCAGGTGTCAAGGATGCCCGGTTATACTCCTGTCCCATATATAAGAAGCCTGTAAGGATGGACCTGTAATTAATCATTGCCTACTTTGGAACTGAGGACTGCTCGACCGCCTGAGTCTGGATACACTGGGTGTGGCAGCTGCTGTGTGAAGTCAAATAACCCACTTCTATATTGTATAATAAGCCTACATTTTGAAGAGTTGTGTTTCAGTGGTTAAAGGGCAATCTTTCAAACAACAACAAAGTTGACACCCCGCCACTTTTGTTAAACAGCTGAAGATGTGGCTGGAGAAATGTAACCACTCTCAATGTAAGTCTAAAAATGGATTGTACCCTTTTAAGGATTAAATGAGGAAGTGTCTTCATTTTAGATTAGAGTGGTAGGCTTCCGTAATAAAGTTTCACCTTCACTGGGTTGCAGAATAATTGAAAAATAAAGTTGCACACACTATCTATACTCCCACATTATTTTCATACCTGAACTATTTGGGTGTGTGTTTACTTTTTTATTTTACTTGAAGGAATCATTTTAAATGTCCTTCTTTTTGTACTCACCATAATATGGTTGTTACTACACTAATATACAGGTTGAAGTCAGAAGTTTACATACACCTTAGCCAATACATTTAAACTCAGTCTTTCACAATTCCTGACATTTCATCGAGTAAAAATTCCCTGTCTTCAGGTAGTTAGGATCCCCACTTTATTTTAAGAATGTGAAATGTCAAATAATAGAAGAGAAGAGAATGATTTATTTTCCGCTTTTATTTCTTCATCACATTCCCAGTGGGTCAGAAGTATACATACACTCAATTAGTATTTGTAGCATTGCCTTTAAATTGTTTAACTTGGGTCAAACATGTTGGGTAGCCTTCCAACAAGCTTCCCACAATAATTGGGTGAATTTGGCCCATCTCCTGACAGAGCTGGTGTAACTGAGTCAGGTTTGTAGGCTTCCTTGCTCGCACATGCTTTTTCAGTTCTGACCACAAATTTTCTATAGGATTGAGGTCAGGGCTTTGTGATGGCCACTCCAATACCTTGACTTTGTTGTCCTTAAGCCATTTTTCCACAACTTTGGAAGTATGCTTGGGGTCATTGTCCATTTGGAAGACCCATTTGTGACCAAGCTTTAACTTCCTGATTGATGTCTTGAGATTTTGCTTCAATATATCCACATAATTTTCCCACCTCATGATGCCATCTATTTTGTAAAGTGCACCAGTCCCTCCTGCAGCAAAGCACCCCCACAACATGATGCTGCCACCCCGTCCTTCACGGGTGGGCTTCGACTTGCAAGCCTCCCCCTTTTTCCTCCAAACGTAACGATGGTCATTATCAGACCAGAGGACATTTCTCCAAAAAGTACGATCTTTGTCCCAATGTGCAGTTGCAAACCATAGTCTGGCTTTTTATGGTGGTTTGGAGCAGTGGCTTCTTCCTTGCTGAGCGGCCTTTCAGCTTATGTCGATATTGGACTCGTTTTACTGTGGATATAGATACTTTTGTACCTGTTTCCTCCAGCATCTTCACAAGTTCCTTTGCTGTTGTTCTGGGATTGATTTGCACTTCTGGCACCAAAGTACGTTCATCTCTAGGAGACAGAACACGCTCCTTCTCGAGCGGTATGATGGCTGCGTGGTCCCATGGTGTTTATACTTGCGTACTATGTTTGTACAGATGAACGTAGTACCTTCAGGCGTTTGGAAATTGCTCCCACGGATGAACCAGACTTGTGGAGGTCTACAATTTTTTCTGAGGTCTTGACTGTATTCTTTGATTTTCCCATGATGTCAAGCAAAGAGACACTGAGTTTGAATAGGCCTTGAAATGCATCCATAGTACACCTCCATAGGCTAATTGACATTGTTTGAGTCAATCAGAAGCTTCTAAAGCCATGACATCCTTTTCTGGAATTCCACGCTGTTTAAAGGCAAACCTCTTTGGGCTATGGTGAGCGCTAGTGACCCACCTCCCCAACATCCGCTTAAATTGCAAAAATTGTAATATTAAACATCATGAAAATACAAGTGTCATAAATCATTTAAAAGCGTAACTTCTTGTTAATCCAGCCGCTTTGTCAGATTTCAAAAAGGCTTTATGGCGAAAGCATACCATGCGATTATCTGAGGATAGCGCCCCACATACAAAATCATTAACATTTTCCAAACCAGCAGAGGCATCACAAACGTCAGAAAGAGCGATAAAATAAATCAGTTACCTTTGAAGATATTCCTCTGTTTGCAATCCAAGGGTCCCAGCTACACAACAAACGGTCGTTTAGTTGGCGCTTTATTCAGTAATCCACCCGTTCCAGTCGTCAACATGCAGACAAAGCAATCCCAAAGGTTACTAATAAACTTTGTCCAAACAAGTCAAACAATGTTTCTAATCAATCCTCAAGTACCCTAACATGTAAATAAACTATACAATTTAAGACGGAGAATAGTATGTTTGATACCGGAGATAAATAACGAAGTGGACGCCCGCATCCACGCGCGCCCACAAGACTACAGTCCAAATGAGAGCCACCTTGAAAAACTACAAATTCTAGCTCATTTTTCAAAAAACAAGCCTGAAACCCTTTCTAAAGACTGTTGACATCTATGGAAGCCATAGGAACTGCAATATGGGAGGATTTCCTTTGAATATCCCATAGACAAGTGTTTGAATGGGTGGTGACCTCAAAAAAAGAAATCTGGATGGATTCTCTTCGAGTTTTTGCCTGCTATATCAGTTCTGTTATACTCACATATTATTTTAACAGTTTTAGAAACTTCAGAGTGTTGTCTGTCCAATACTACCAATTATATGCTATACCTAGCTTCTAGGCCTGAGTAACAGGCAGTTTACTTGGGCACGCAGTCATCCGAACTTCCAAATACTACCCCCTAGCCCTAAGAAGATTTATTTAAAGGCACAGTCAACTTAGTGTATGTAAACTTCTGACCCACTGGAATTGTAGACTGAATTATAAGTGAAATAATCTGTAAACAATTGTTGAGAAATGACTTGTGTCATGCACAAAGTAGATGTCCTAACCGACTTGCCAAAACTATATTTGTTAACAAGAAATTTGTGGAGTGTTGAAAAACGAGTTTTAATGACTGATGTGGAAACTGAAACAACACCTCAAACATGTTAACTTATTACAAGCGCACATAGTAAGAACGTTGAAACACAGTTTAAGAGGATTAATTCATTAACTTCATGTTAGATTGTTTCTTACTCTGAAAGTAGTCTATGAGCTAGGATAAACACAGGCCCCATCACTCCTATTGGTTTTTATCTAGCCGTGGTTAAAGTTAGCTAAATTTGTCGTGGCTGTTTAAAGAAATACGAGACATGGATTACAGTTTTTCCTGGCTCATATAAATGTATCCTTTAAATGGGTCCCAAAACACATCCAGTGAAAACTAGCACACGTGAACACTCACAACAGTAATAAGATATCAATTAGTTTAGCTGTCTTCCCAAATGTCCTGCAGTCAGATCAGTGAGTCACACATCAACCAGAAGAAAAGGAGGAAGGACAGAGGGGTTGCAGTCTCTTGCTCCCCTCCTGCCCCACCCCATCCCTCTGTGGTCTTTTCTCTGCCCTGTTGGACTCTCATCCACCTGAATACTGTCCTCCCCCTCATCCTCCTCTTGCTGAATGCTCTCTTTCCACCTGACTTCTTTGGCACAGATGTATCAGTGCACGCCTCACCTTCTTGGTTACGGATGGTATAGACGACAGGGTTGATGCACCATGAGTAACACAAAAAAATGTGTTGAGACAAGTGAAGAGGCAGAGTTTGCTCGTGTAGTTGCAGACGGGTTAGACAGTAGATTATTGGCACCAGCTACAGTAGAAACATACAGATGTAGAAGGTTACAGTTCTACAGCACGTGGTTGTCTTGTTGGGAGGGCCACAACAGCCCTGCGTGCCTCATTGTACATACGCCCAAAACAGAGGCAAGTAATTCAGATTGAAAGAGTTAGGGTGATGCCGGGAGGGCCATGGAACAGTTCTTCTTGCACAGGACTAAAGCGCACAGATGCTCTCACAATTCTAGACTCACATAGCAGCCCTGCAGTGGCTCTATTAAATGCACCATGTGTGTCCCATGTTGAGCTGGACCAAGTGATAATTACCAGCAATGGCACTCAGTACCCAGACTAGCCCCAAGGCAAGCCACACATGCCTGGATGTCATTATGCTCAGGTAGAGGATGCTGTGGCAAATAAACACATATCTTTCTATTTCCATGAGGGCCAGAGTCATCTGAGCGCTCCAAAGGATGGTACACATAATACTAAAATGTTCCATTCACCACCCCCTGATAAGCAGAACAGAGTGCAAAACAATGAATGCTTCAATGAAGCTATGCAAAAGACCACATGTCATCTGAAAATGGAACAAAGTGTAGAACGGCTGCCAGAAGCGCTCTTTAAGTGTCACCAATCCAATGAGTAGGTAGCTGTTCATCACCAGAGAGAAGAGAAAAAGAACGACTAAAAATCAGAAAGATATATTTTTTCCCTGAAGCGATGTGCTGGAAAAAACAGGCAGACAGATGCAGCATGTCTTGCTCCTCTTGAAAAGTTGTCCGGTTCAGAAGGTGAGGTTTAGAGAGAGCATTCAGTACTGTTTAACTTTGTTGAAGCCATGGTGCTGATCAGATGTAGTAGTACGAGTAGCAGATCTAGGAGGGATAGCTCAGAGCGTTTTCTCTTCTATCTACACTCTACAGACTCATCAAATGTCTCCTCTACATTTTATACACGTTGTATGCAGCTGTGTGGTTGAAGGATACTTATAACCAGTCTAAACACTTACCAAAGGTCGCCTACTAAGAGTGGGCTGGAGGTTACATTTTTTGTGGCATGTTTTTAGTTTAAGTAATTTACAACTGCAGTGGAATAGAGAAAAGTGATAGTGCTATACATTATAATGGGCAGTGGTGGAAAATGTACCCAACTGTCATACTTGAGTAAAAGTAAAGATAACTTAATAGAACATGACTCAAGTAAAAGTCACACAGTAAAATTCTATTTAGGTGAAAGTCTTAAAGTATTTGGTTTAAAATATACTGAAGTATCAAACGTAAAAGTATAAATAATTTCAAATTCCTTATATTAAGAAAACCAGATGGTACCATTTTCTTGTTTTTTTTTTATTTCCGGAAAGCCAGTGGCACACTCTAACACTCAGACATCATTTACAAACAAAGCATGTGTGTTTAGTGAGTCTGCCAGATCAGAGGCAGTAGGGATGACCAGGGATGTGCGGTTGATAAGTGCATGAATTTGACTGTTTTCCTGTCCTGCTAAACATTCAAAATGTAACGAGTACTTTTGGGTGTCAAGGAAAATATATGGAATAAAAAGTAAGTATTGTACTGAAGTAAAAGGGGTCAAAAATATAAATAGTAAAGTAAATGAAGTAGTACTTTAATGTATTTTTACTTTAGTACTTTACACACCACTGATAATAGGGCTATCAGAAAATTGCTTTGAAACCATATCGTGAAGAGGTCTGCCTAACAGTATTTTGCCTAATGAATGTGATGGAAGAATAGACAGGGGGACACTTGAAAATGTTCCAGACAGTAATTGGCCTAATAAATGTGATGGGGTTCGTGACACCTTAACTGTTACAACAGGTGGTCCAAACCGCTTGACAAGGTCGCTATAGGTCACTATTGTTGGGTTAAGGTCATTAACCCCTTCCTTTGAGAGAGCGTGTCCCCAGGCTTCTCTATACCAAGTCCCTCATGTGTACACACCTCCCTCCTCTTGACTGCCCTGCCAACCCTACTTGTCCAAACCCCCTCAATACAATTCTAAGATTTGGATCTGTAACCAAATTAAGCATATTCATTCATATTAATGGTTATATTACACATGACTTGAGTCAAATGGAAGTAAAACTAGAAAAGGTCAATTTTCTGAAGAAAATGTGTGTGCTCTATAGTCTACAATAGTGAATAGGAGCAAACACGAATCTCACACACCAAGTATCCATCCATGAGTGTTCTGGTCTCCCTGCATGGACCTGTAGTAGAGACATCTACTCCAGAGGTACTTGCTTAGGTCACAACATATGATGAGCTGTTTGGGCAATATGGCAGAACTCTCATGTCCTGTGGCTGGATCCCTCAATACAGGCTCTGAAAAACATTGTCACATTGGCTGCCACCCAGAGCCATAGAGACCTACAAATATGTCATGGGGGAAAGCAAAGATAAACTCTGTGGGAAAAGTGTTGCTTCTGTTATACTCAGGCTGTTGCCATGGTAACAGTGGGGCTTGTCAACAACAGGCGGGTTTTGTTTTAGTAAAGAGATTAACGGTAGCAAGCAGGCTATCAAAGGGATATTAGCTAGCTGATGAGATCAAATGGCTGATAAAAGTGGTTTGGAGAAACTGGACTTTGGTGCATTAAGCATCGCGCAACAACAGCAACTCCGACAATTTAAGGTAAGTTAGCTAGCTAACACTTTAGCTACTGTAGGTAGTTAACGTCGTTCGCTCCATGAGTGCTCCTTGGCTTCTCCAACAACATTTAGTTAGCTAACGTTAGTTCTATCGATAGAATCAGGAATTAATATACAATAGGATTTCTTGTTCTATCACTGCATTGTTTTTGCATTCATRCAGCTAATAGTTAGCTAGCAGAAATTCCTTGGTTAAAGATAGGCTCAGCAATGACAAACATTACGTGGGGTAACTTTGAATCTGCTATTGCCATTGCCCACCTGGCTTTTCCCAATATCATGAGGCATGGGAAAGAGTAGAATGGACAGTAAAGTTAATGGACATTCACCTTTATACTTCCCCTGGACAAGCAAAGCCAACAATGTATATTAGACAGATCTTGAAGTATGATGTTAGGTTGTCTGTCGAATAAAATGGAAATTCAGATGTCTCCCCTCTCTTTTATCAGTCTTGACAGATTAGAATTGTCCCTCTGTCCTCTGCAGAGCCATTCGCTAATTCAGTATTTTTTATAGATCAATACGAGAATCAACAATGAAAAATATTTGAGAGAGCATCCAGAGACGGAGGTCTTAATAAGCGACTTTTTAAGGTTTGTTAATTGGCTGGCACTGACTGACGGTATATTTTCAGACATATTATTCTCCATCTCCATTAGGGCTCTCAAGCGCTCCAGCTCCAGACATCAATAACAAATAGAATTATATTTCATACTTAGCTACAGTAATGCAGTCTAACTGGCCAATTGCTTGGGTACCTGCTTCTTGTTTTTTTACAGAGATGRATTTCTCAAAAGACCCACAGACATTCGAGAGTATGCAGCAGGTGGGTTCAATCAACAACACAAACTGACACACACACACACACACACACACCAATATACAGACAGGGACAGTCCTCTACATAGAACTACATAGAACTAACATGATATTTTCTCTCTTTCAGATTACTTCACCAACCCAAACCTTTATTTGATCATTGGCTCCAAACTGCAGGGCGATCCTGCCGACACAGGCACAGACTGAATCCTTACCGGATTGTTTGGCAGTTCAACTGTTATTGAAGTGTAAAGCTGTAACAAGCTTCTTTCTCTGTGTCCTGTACGTCCAGGGTATTGACTAGTTATTTGTTTCAAAGTAACATGATGTAAATATAAAACATTGTATAAAGTGGGAATGTACTGGCACCCAGGCAGATGTTCTTAATGAGCATCATTACAACAGGTTAGTTACAGGGCTAAAGAAGGATGTTTTATACCGCTGGTTGAGAGGAAAAGATAGAGGATTTCTAGGCCTATATGGTGGAGTGGACAGCCTCTTTACAGTTGTTCTCAGGGTAAAGTCTAAACGGGATCATTGGGACGTCCCAACTCTGACGTTACCCCACTGGAAGTTTAAATATTAAACGGTTAAGGTTACAAGGATTCCCGATAGCACTAACCGCTTTCTCAAGCCTCAGTTCCCCCTTCTGGACGCTTATGTACTTCCGTTTCCGTTAACTCCCCAACTCATCAGATGAAACAAAAAAAACATTTAAGCAAGATGAGAAAATGTGACCGCAGCAATACTGACCACAAATGTTTAATGAATTTAAAATCATCAAGTAACCAGTGCATCAGGCTTTGCTGTAAAAACATACATAGCGTAGTAAAAACAGGTCAAATCCATCTCTCACAAAGATGACAAAATCATTCAGAATTCTGTTTGATTCACATATTAAAATCTCACACGCTACAAAAATAGGCACATCTGGTTTAACAATTAAGTGATTGTATAGAGAAGAAGACCCTGAAATTGTATAAAAACCTAGACCCTGACAATATTGGACATTTCAACAGTAGGCCTACGTAGTACATTCTGTAACCAACATACTGTGGTAGAGCATGTGAATAGAGCTTTTAAATCCTGAGTGAACAGGCACAAATCATCAATGTTTAGACACGTCAATGTTAAAAGGTAACAGAGATTTCCTTTTTATATATAAACAAGATTGTCAGTAACTTACATTGTTTGATTTTTGTTCAGGCAATTGATTGCCCATCTCTTATGGCTTGTATTGGGCTCCGGGAATCCAGAATTGTATCTTATACACAGATCTAGGATCAGATTACATTATGTAAAATCTTAAACATAATCCTTAGGGAGTAAAACACACAACTGACCTTCCACCAGTGTCTATAGGCAACATCATCCTACTGCCTTTAGCTCAGAGTAGTGTACTACTACTAGTCTCCTGACCCCAGCTACATTACACAGTATGATGGAGCTATCAATACACACTGATCTGATCCAAGGGCAGTGTTGCGTTATCCCCTAATGGTAATGGTTAGGATTCAAAGGGGGTAAACTGGCCCTGGATCTGTGCCTATTAAACAATCTCACACACACATACTGTACTTTAACCACACCATGCAAAGGAGTTTCAACCAACCGCGATACAAGTTAGTGTTGTTTTATGTTGTGTCTGACTTGCACAGCATTTTAACAGTAAAGCGGATCCCCCTTTATGATTCCCGTTATTAGAACCCAATATATACGCTCACTTTAGTTTACAATGTAAAATTCTAGATTGGAGACACTGATTGAACAGCGATGACTACAACCATCACACACTGCAGCCATCCCACAGACACACACATCCAGTGTCCGATGTTCTTCACGTACAAACAAGTTTAGTCCCACACACACTTCCAATGTCTCCCGTCTTCACACAAACATGGCCTGGGACACAAAGCTGTCTCCACGAGATGCTCCGGTGGCAGGGGGGTGGTCCTCCTCGTTGTCCTGGTAATCATTGGCCTTGTACTGATTGGGGGCGTACATGGGCGGGACTTCGTTCAGCCTGGGTTCATCCCAGCCAGAGGGGGCGCCAGCATAGCGCAACTCCGCACCACGATTGTATTCCTCATCACTACGCGTCCAAGTCCTGGTGGGAAAAATAATCATACAAAATAATCTGAATAATCATATAAAAATAAGGAGAACCAATGCAGTCTTCATAGTATTCTAGTGAACCTTGCATTAGCGAACAAACTGACAGAGCAACAAATCAAATTTATTTGTCACATACACATGGTTAGCAGGTGTTAATGCGAGTGTAGCGAAATGCTTGTGCTTCTAGTTCCGACCATGCAGTAATATCTAACAAGTAATATAACCTAACAATTTCACAACAACTACCTGTAAAAGGAATGAATACGAATATGTACATCAAAATATATAAATGAGTGATGGCCGAACGGCATAGGCAAGATGCAGTAGATGGTATAGAGTACAGTATATACATATGAGATGAGGAATGTAGGGTATGAAAACATTATATAAAGTGGCATTGTTTAAAGTGGCTAGTGATACATTTAATTACATCAAGATGGCAAGATGCAGTAGATGGTATAGCGTACAGTATATACATATGAGATGAGTAATGTAGGGTAAGTAAACATTATATAATATAAAGTGGCTAGTGATAAATTGATTACATCAATTTTTCCATTATCAAAGTGCATGGAGTTGAGTCAGTATGTTGGCAGCAGGTCTTGAACCCAGGTCTTCTAGCCAATGGACAAACTTGCAAACCACTGCTCCAATAGGGTTAAATCACAGGGGGGAAATTGTAACTAGCTTACCAAGGCAATGGTTTCTACAGTATTAAAAATACATGTTTCTATCTATAGCATATTCAGTGTAACAGCTTCTATCCACATAGCAGCCCTCCATACCCTTCAGTTTCCTACACGTTCTCATGTTTGTGTTCTGGTAAATAGGGCAATCATGTTGAGTAACTGATCAATTAATGATCAGAAGTAGATGTTAAATGATTTATTTATTTTTGTTTCATGAATCCTTTACCAGGATGTATTATGAATGATATAGATAATGAACTAAGAGTTGGGTTGAGACACTTTATAAGCCAAAGCTACAGAGCTTAATGTATCCCGATAGTCTAAAATGGCTTCCTCTCCTGGTCTACATTCACTCCATCTTCACTGATAGGAAAACACAGGCCAGCTGGAAGCAATATCAAGGAGGCCAGCTGGGAATTTGCTTTCACCCATCCAGGTCTATTTATGTCTGAAGATTGAGGAAAGGATTCGGGAGAGAAGGACTATTGAGAGATGCACCCCATGTTTGGCTGTGTTCTTACCGTGCTGGGCTCGGCATCCTGGGGAGCGTAGTACAGGTGGTCCACGGATCCGTCCTTGCTCTCCACAGGGTCTCGACTGGTGTTCAGCTGCAGATGCGCGCACACAGACAGGATTATTCTCATCTACTCATAAACCAATTTCAGATGGACGCTTTCCTAATCTGCATAAACTTTTAACAATGTTGATAAAAACATGTTGTGGTATTGTAAAATACAAATTGAGGGGCCATATAGAGATATATAAACATCTCCCATCACAGCAAGTCTAAAAGTGTTATGGCTGACCAGCATCCCTCACCCTATCAGTAGAGCTGCTGCTGCTGGTGGTCTGCTGCTTCTTAGGGGGAGGGGGTTTGTACCACTGAGAAGGATGATCACTTAGTATGAGTGACAGACACATAAAACACTCACTCTCCATTGTGCTGGTTGCATTTTTTACGGACCAAGACCACAACACTGCCGATAATGGCCAGCAGCAGAACCACTGATCCCTCCTATAACACCGCTTGTAGTGGGACCCTTCACTGGCAGTCGAGTACCTGCAGAGAGAGAGAGAGAGGGATGAGAGAAAAAGTGAGATAGGAAGGAAGACAAAGAATAGAAGGGAGGTTTAAGGGGACAAGTACAGAGAGAGAAAAGAGAGAGAGAACAACAACAGAGTAGTGATAACATTCACATGCTGGAGTAGTTCCACATGCACAGGAATAACTAGTGCATTTCAATACATATCGTTTCATTTGTGGTGAAAGGTTCTGAAAGCGGAATTCAAAATGTAATCCCCAAGTAATGAAGTAGGCCTAACTACAGTCAATGGTGTGTGTGTGTGTGTGTGTGTGTGTGTGTGTGTGTGTGAGACAGAGGTGCAAAGAAAGTGTGTGTGGATGAGAGGTATAGAGAAAGTGTGGACGTGTGTGAGAGAGCAAGCCGAGATGCAGAGAAAGTGTGTGTCTGCCTTTACAGAAGAAAGGTCTACATTAGTGTAGACTACAGTCACATGGGGAGGCAGACAATCAGACATAGTGACTGTAGTACCTTTCTCTAATGAACCATGACCACTAGTACCAATACTAACAATAAGATTATACACAAGTCAGAAGTACACACACGGTTTGACCCATCTCATTATTCTCCCCATCATTGCACAGGGGATTATGCTAATGAGGGAGTGTTAAATGGCAATGAGGAGCTCAGCTAATTGGAGGAGAGTTACACAGGGAAAGTAATTGGTTGTCCCATGATTGAATGTTGTTAGGCTTATAATTATGGCTGTGGTACTGATGACCTTATAGCAACGCTCTGTAATGTAAACAATGGAGCATTCAATGACCTTTTCACATGTAAAAAGCAGTTGTTTTCAATTAGACCACAACATGTAAATAAAATACAAACGCTTTGGTTTCCCACTAAAACGATCTAAAACAGTCAATAATAAATGACAATTTCTTAAAATGATCTCAAGAGTAGTTTACCCTGACATTTATAAAGTCATTATTGTTCAGAACATGGCATGTTTAATGTGTCTAGTTTAATAGGTCTTATGAGACAGAAAGATTTACAACAAGGCAGTAGTCCAGTTATAGGACTTAGAAGGGAGTGTTACTAGGTGATTTTGATGTAAGTTGTCCACATGGCGGTGCTGTGTCTCCATAACAGCGGCTCTGAAGTACTAATAATCGTCACTACCTCTGTTCCGTCCTCTCTTTGCTCTTCATCACTCCCGTGGTTGTCGACTATGTATCTAGCTATATCCATGCTCCCTTGTTGTCTATAGTGCTTTCTTGCTCCATCTTAACTCAACCATCCATATCTTTTTTTATCCCTCACTTGTCCTCCAATCCCCCCTTCCCCGATACATGTGCGAATATTGTACTATAAATTGTGCCTTCCTGTATTATTCCGATGCTAAAATGTTTATTCTATTCTACTGAGCCGTTTACTTTATGTTCCTATTCATATATTTTATTTCTTATTGTTGTTGCTTTGTCAAGAAGGAACCTGCAAGTAACAATTTAGTTGGACGATATACAGCATACCATGTGTATCCTGTACATACTTTTCCTCCCTCTCTCCATAAAACTCAATAGTCCAAAGTGATTTCCTCCCCTCCTCTCCTTTCCTTTTTACTGATAGGGAATAAACTGGGCCGGTGACAGCTTTATCTGGTAAGCATAATTTATTAGGGTACTTTCTTTTCAGATCAGTTCAGATAAAGGAGAGGAAGCCACTTTAGAGTATTGAGATGCAGCCGCTGTCTGAGTAACTCCAGCAGTGGTGAATAGAGATCATGCCCTCTGTATCTGTGGTGGATGCCAGCCATGTCTCGTTCTAATGAAATCTCCCAGACAGCCCGAGCATGTCCGCTGTGTCTCAGCTGGCGCCGTGCTCCGCTGCCCTCCGACAAGGACGGACTGGGCTCCGTGAATTTAGCCAAACGGTTGCGCGCGCACACACACACACAAAGCAGAGTCCAGCTGGCAGGGCCATCTTGTATACTATCCAATATCCCCGTCACTCACACCAACATTTATACACACCCACAATTCTCTGTGGTGTGCTGCACACCCATACCCACTCACTCACTCACTCACTCATACCCCCATAACCTCCCACTCACTCACACCCCCATACCCTCCCACTCACACCCCCATACCCACCCACTCACTCACACCCCCATCCACAGATTGAGACAGGGTTTAGCCACTCGGTGTATTCTCAAGGATTCTACCTGTATTCTCAATGTGAGGTATGGTCTAAAATACTGCTAGAGTTTTAAAATATAAAAAAAATACTGCCAAAGTTCTACAACACTAGAGCACTGCCGCATAAGATAGCTGGTGCATAATTAAGCGGTCTCCAGGTGATTGCTGGCCTGCCCGTTTTCCTCTCTCGGTGCGGCCTGCCCGTTTCCCTCTCTCGGTGCGGCCTGCCCGTTTCCCTCTCTCGGTGCGGCCTGCCCGTTTTCCTCTCTCGGTGCGGCCTGCCCGCCTGCCTCTCTCGGTTGCGGCCTTGCCCGTTTTACCTCTCTCGGTGCGGCCTGCCCGTTTACTCTCTCGGTGCGCCTGCCCGCGTTTACCTCTCTCGTGCGGCCTGCCCGTTTTCCTCTCTCGGTGCGGCCTGCCCGTTTACCTCTCTCGGTGCGGCCTGCCCGTTTACCTCCTCGGTGCGGCCTGCCCGTTACCTCTCTCGGTGCGCCTTGCCCGTTTTACCTCTCTCGGTGCGCCTGCCCGTTTACCTCTCTCGGTGCGGCCTACCCGTTTACCTCTCTCGGTGCGGCCTGCCCGTATATACCTCTCTCAGTGCGGCCTGGCCCGTTTTACGTCTCTCGTGCGGCCTGCCCGTTTACCTCTCTCGTGCGGCCTGCCCGTTTACCGCTCTCGGTGCGGCCTGCCCGTTTACCGCTCTCGGTGATACAGGTCTACCTCTTAACATGCTTCCCCAGCCAACAGGCCCATATGACTCATGTGACCTTGGGCTGGCTGACCTGCCACTAGCTGCACTATGCTGCACTTATCCCTGCCTCTCCCTTCTCCCAAATCCGCTATCCTCCACTGCTGACCTTCGTTTGGGATACGCTCGGTTTATCTCTCCTTAATATGTCACCCCAATCTGTTAGCGTTCCTCCAGCTCTGCCATCTTTAATCTCCTAACGAGCAGAATAAGCCTGTTTATTACCCTCCCTGCCCCTCACACACCAAAGCCTGCTGCTGCCATCTCCGCTCCCGGAAGCTACAAAACTTATTATACCTTCAGCTATAAAAGTCATTGACCCCAAACAGATTAAAGGTGTCATTCATCTATTGCGGCCAACAATCCAATTGTTGCTGATTCATAAAATCCATCTGTATTGTTTTTTGTATGACTTTTAAGTTTGCGCCATCAAACGGACAACATGAGAACAAACCACGGTTACATTGACCCCAGATGATGGGTTACAAGATTAGTCTAGACGGATTGATCAGCACTGATAAGAATGAGGATGAGGATGAAGAGAGAGCTGAAGTAATCCCATTGCTCAGTCAGGGAGAGGAGAAGTCTAGCCCTTAGATCCTAAAGGCTTAACAGTGGTACATTACCAACATCCATTCAGCCCAACACAAACACACCTCGCTCCCTAGCGACCCTGTATCCTGGTAACCAGGCGCCGCATACATAATCACACAGATTGGAGGTGTGTGTGGGAGGGAGAGGGAGAGAAGGACAGGGGCATACAGTGATAGAGGAGAGCGCATGAATGGGAGAGACGGGGTGATGGAGAGGAATTCAGATCACTTTGGAAACTGCCTCTTCAAGTATGCTAGTCTTATATTACTGCTGCTAATAATAAACACACTATACACAATATAACTACCAACTACCATCAACACTACTACAGTAGTACTATGTGGACTGCTGTTGCCTATAGTCTCCTGCTGTTGCCTGCCTGCCTGGGCCTGGTGCTGTACTGAAGCTGTAGTCTGTCAGACAGGCCCAGTATTAATCTAGGGTGACTCCAGAGCTGGCCCCATGCATTTACACTGTCTGGGATTAAACGGATGTCAGGGACACCAAGCCTGTGTCTGTGTGTGTCTGTGTATGTGTGTGTGTAACAGCAGGAAAGACAGTGTGTATGCATACAATTGAGTGTGGGTGTGTGAGTGTTTGACGTTGATCTCCCCCTCTCTCTGCAGGGAGACCGTGTGCTCCCTGCCATGGTGCATTAAGGCACCGACAGGCACCCTGGGAGAAGGCAGGGTATCTCTCCAACCCTCATACCCTCTCTCTCTGACAAGGTCGAGGCTCCCCTCTTGCTGTCTCTGCGTCAATATGTACAGTGCACTTTACACTGGAACAGAGGTGGCTGGGTCCAGCCAGCATGGAGCAGGCCTGCTGCATTACCCAAATGTAGCTTTCCAGTCCAGCTGAGGTTTAATAGGGGTAGGAATAGGACTAGACAGGCTGTAGTAGTCCAAAGGCAACACACACCAACACCAAATAGCTGTTCATCCCAGCAACAGAGAGAACATACACAGGTTGCAGCTGGCAGGTCCATAACAAGGCATGCACACACAAGTACATGTGCCACACACACAGTCCAGTCCGGATAACTAGGAGTTGTACTATAAGAACCCAGGTCACCGCAGGTAGCTAGCGTGTCATAATGTGAACTGTCCCTAACCTCCGCCTCCCTCCCTGGGGCTTGGTCTGTCACCCATTGGTCTGTTTACCTGCCCTGTGACCTTCTGCCTGGGAGAACATCCKCTTCATTAACTACTGGAGCATTACTCTGCCATGCACAGAGGGATCACAGCCCAGGGCGCAGCCTCCTACTGAGGGGATTGAGGTGAGACAAACTAACATTTACACTACGGTTTCCTCTACTAACACATAAAAAGAGATGTTCTGAAATGGCATCTGTGCTAGTCTCAGGTGAGGCTGTGTTAGGTCAAAGCAATATCGAGGAGGATGCCTTGCAAGAATTTAATATCACTTATAGCTATCTTTGTTCAACATCAGTAGAGATGGAGGATAGAGAGGAGATGACTTCAGGCTACTGAGATGTATCCTCTCGGCCACAGCAGGCGGCTAATTGGGGGCCGTCTCCAGTAGACTACCTCGAATAAGAGACTGATTAACAGAACGGGGAGCCGTAATGGCCCCGCTCTCCAGTTGCATTCTCTCTCCTTTTCATCCAATGCCCCTCAAGAGAATCTGCACAGCCAGAACGGCACAGGCCCGGCTCTAGCTCTGCATTTAAACTCTCATTAAGACAATTCTCCTCTGCCATGGTGAACTATTGGGCATAAAAACAATGGAATAGAATAGGCAATGAGTGTAAGATTTTGTATGTCGAAAATAAGGACTTATCGTTATGTGGCGAGCTACCGTGACTAGGTTTAGTTTGTTGTTGATTATGCAGGGTTACAGTGCAAGTAACATGCACATTCAAGTATGCACACGTTATTTGCATGGACATCTAATGGGCCTGTGGGCATATGGGTGTGGAATCACGATGCAAACCAGAACCACAGTTATATATAGTTCCTCTCACATCTCCTGTGTTCCCTGGGAGGTGTTCGAGGTTGTGGGAGCCTTGTGCTGATCATACATGGAAGTCACAGGAGGTTGGTGGCACCTTCATTGGGGAGAACGGGCTCGTGGTAATTACTGGAGCGGCATCAGTGGAATGGTATCAAACACATGGTTTCCATGGTTTCCAGGTGTTTGATGCCATTCCATTTGCTCTGTTCCGGCCATTATTATGAGCCGTCCTCCCCTCAGCAGCCTCCTGTGATGGAACTCATTACCACCTACTATGGTGTTGCTATAGATGTGCTCTTCACAGTGTCTGTCCTTAACACTAACATTACACATAGCACACTATAAATGCATGCACACATTTAGTGTTACAAAAACACAATCATACAGGCTGACACACACACATACTGTCACGCACACACAATGTATGCATACTAATAACCACATTTACACATGCACACCCACCCCCGCATGTCACATATGAAGAATATCAAACTGCTGTACATGCATCAAAAGGCATTACCGACAATATCCTCCAGACAGACAACCCCATGAGCACATAATGATCCTTCCTACAGCATCTAACACACCGCATCAAGTCTGTCTCTCTCAGATAATAATTTTTATGTCACAATTCATCAGAATCTCAATATACAGTTCGCTATATCATGCTCCCCCACCTCTCAGTGTGTGTGTGTGTGTCAGAGACAGTTCAATAGCAACAGCAAAGTATAAAGTGGGTGAGTGGACATAAATAAATTGCAGTGGGCGAGGAGCACAGTGTGTGAGGTAATCAATAGGTAGCAGTGAAGGACACTTGGTGCAGTGTGGAACAGCAGGCCAGCCCTGCGTGAAAGACATGACACAAACACTGGTTGCGCGTTACAATGACACTCAACATGACAGTCAACACAATACAGAAAGACACACATACACCGAGTGTACAAAACATTAGGAACACCCGCTCTTTCCATGACAGACCGACCAGCTGAATCGAGTAGATGAAGTGGAAGAGACAGGTTAAAGAAGGATTTTAAGCCTCGAGACATGTGTCATTCAGAGGGTGAATGAGCAAGACAAAATATTGAAGTGCCTTATGACGGAGTACGGTAATGGGTGCCAGGTGCACCGGGCTGAACGGAGTACGGTAGTGGGTGCCAGGTGCACCGGTCTGAACGGAGTACGGTAGTGGGTGCCAGGTGCACCGGTCTGAACGGAGTACGGTAGT
>NC_036874.1:4752070-4755691 GCF_002910315.2 Salvelinus sp. IW2-2015 | reverse complement strand
TCATTGTAAGTGCTTATGTACACACACGTCATTCAGAGCTGTGTTGATGGGAGTCATATCAGTGTTCCCTGAGGAGACACTACACTACCTCTTAAACACCCAGCACAGCACAGGGCTCTACATATTTAATACAGAGCTCAGAGGACAGAAGAGTGGAAGAAGGGAGAAGAGGGAGAGAGGATTGATTTCTTGCCAGCTTTACTGCCCAATCCTCCTGAAGTAGTTAGTGTGTGTGTACGCTTCTGCACAAGTGTGTGTCAGACCGCGTTAGACACGGCAAGAGGAGGGAACACACACACGGAGAGACAAGAGTGTGTGTGGGGAAGAAAGGTACCTGTGTAACAACACAGAGTCAGAAGGATGGAACAGAGCTGATGTGAGTGTTTTTGATCTGCTGCTAAGGGAATGGAGGCTACTCAATGTGAAGGATGAGGCAGAAATAGCAGCTATTACACACCTAGATGGGCAGTGACTTCCTTTCTACTCCAACTGTCTTCGCCTGGGCCGGTATTCTGTCTGTTCTCAACATCTCACAACGCTCAACTTTCTTTTGGTCTGTGTACCAGGGTTGGGGTAACTTCCATTTCAATTCAATCATTGAAAAGTTTCCATTCACTTTCTATGAGAAGTTTGCAGTTCTTGAATTTCAGTTCACTTCCTGGATTGACTGCATTGAAACTGAATTGATCCCAACACTGCTGTGTACACAGTAGCAGTCACCTGAACAGGAGCAGATCATGGCATTGTTCTCTGTGTAATCTATCAATGGCTTGTTGATGTTCAACACTTCCTGCAGGCGACACACACACACACACACAGCGGTATCAGATGTGTATCAGATAGACGTGTATCAGATAGACGTGTATCAGATAGARGTGTATCAGATAGACGTGTATCAGATAGACGTGTATCAGATAGATGTGTCTACTCTAGGTGACACATACCCATCTTTCTTCTAGACACAGACACACCTGTTAGACCTGTATCAGGTGCCTCGGTCTCTGCTCTACCAGCTCAACTGGAGGTGAACAACACCGGTCTCTGAGACACCTGTATTAGGACCATCAGTGTTTCCTCTAGGTGACAGAACTGTCTAGCAGGTAGCAGCAGCCAGGTAGCAAGAGTGACAGGAGCCTGACTGTCTGACTGACTAGCCAAGATAAAAGCTCAACCCCTTCCTCTGAAACACACCTGTCAGTAGACCATTAAGCAATATTAGGCTAGTTGACTTAGCATACATGCCATAGACAACAGTGTCCACTGTCACAAATAAAATGCCACCAACCCGTTTGACAGAAAGACACTCTCCCTTCACCCTCTGCTATATGACACCAAGGAATGTTCACCTGCACCAAAGCCCATCATCGCATTATCTTCACTCACTCCAACTCATTCTTTCTCTTTTTTCACGCACCAAACCTCGAGCTCCTTTCAAAAACGACTGCCATCATACCAGACTTAACACAGGTCCAACGCCTGAAGGAAAAGGGTGTTACTGAAAACTGAGGAAAAATATGAGTGAAATAAGAATTCCAAAATGCCTGGCTGATTAAAAATGTCAATTAAACAAAACACTGGGGGGGTAAAGTCTTTCAGAATACAGAATGAAAGAGAACAAAGGTTATACGAGTCTAATTATTCATCTATCGGTCTACAGATCTACAGTCGTCTATCCATTGTATAGTGCAAGAACATCTCTAGTGACCAGTAACTTGGGTAAATGCATACTGTGTGTGTGTGACATGTCTTGGCTGTGACATGCTCTCCCCACCGCCTGCAGGAGCGCGTGTGTGTGTACACGCTTGTGTGTAACATGCCTCTGCTATATGGATCATGAATATTATTCATAAGGCTGAATGTCAACATTGATGAATCATTTTGCTGTAAAATGTCACCAAACACCAGTGTGTGTGTGTGTGTGTGTGTGTGTGTGTGTGTGTGTGTGTGTGTGTGTGTGTGTCTCGCAGCTCCACCGCTGGACGGGGTGGCAGGCTAGCTATGACCCTGGTTGTCATCACTGTACAAAAACATTACTACCACAAATAGAGACAGGAGGGATGGAGGGAGAGAAGAGAGGAGGGTGGATAGGGAGAGGAGGGGGGAGTCAGTGAAGGAGACAGGGTGGACAGGGTGGACAGGACAGCCAGAGCTATAGGGGACAGGCATGGAGACTTAGCCTCAGAGACAGGCTATAGGCCTGGATACTGTACAGCACCTCAAGTTGCAGAGAGCCCAGTGAAACTAGTCTCTGGATATTAGATGATGTCAGCAGAGAGTTCAACACAGTAGTATCAACCCACACAACTCCCTGACAAAGACACACACAACTCCCTGACAAAGACACACACAACTCCCTGACAACATCCCTGAGCCAAAGCAAACACACTAGACTCCTGACAAAGACAACAACAACTCTCCTGACAACTAGACCACACACAACGTACCGACGCTGACAACACGCACACACCCAACATACCCCTGACGAAAGACACACACAACTCCACGGCAAAGACACACACAACGTCCATGGCAAAACGACACACACTAGAACTCCCTGGCAAAGACACCACATCAAACTCCTGACCCAAAGAACACAGCACAACTCCTGACAAAGACACCACACTACCTGCACAAAGCACATGCAAACTCCGCTGACAAACACACAACTCCGAACAAATGACAACAACAACTCCCTGACAAACACACAACTCCCTGACAAAAGCTCCAGCAGGATGTTGTACATAACGGAGCTTTTCTTGTTGCATTTTAAAAGCCTGCTCATCCCACCATTGCCTGTACCGCTTTAAGGTTGAAGAGAGTGTCAATGAGGGACGTGCGGGCTTCATACACTACAGTAGGCGGTCAGGGCCCCTCATGGATGAAAGGACAAGGAAGGAGGGAAAGGAATGGAAGGAGGGAGGGAGAGAAGGAAGGATGGAGGCAGTGTCATTCTCCTGCTCTCCTCTGACTCTTCCAGCTGTTTGTTCTCCTACCTATTTGCCGCCCTTCGCGCTTCTTCTCCTCACATCACTTTTCAATTCTGCACTCATGTCTTTCACCCCTAACCACTTGTTGTCCCCTACCTCGCTCTCTTCCCTCCCATCCGCGCTCTTTTTCGCTCTCATCCTCCAACAAAATGACTCAGTGGTAACGGTCAACTGTATCAGTGAAATTCCCCCCGCAAGCCATCAACCTGTGCCTAATACAAAAGCCTGCTCATTCAAGCGTCCAAATACCGAACTGGCCTTAGCACACACAACACAAAACAAGAAATTGAATACAGCAGCAGCCCACGCCCTCCTCCTGCCCACCCCACACAGTACCATGAACGCCAGGCAAGCCAAGCACGCCCCCCACAAGTACTCGAACGCAGCAGCCAATGCGACCCCCCCCCCCACAGTACTAGACGCAGCAGCCGCAAAGCACCCCCCCCACCACAGTACTGAACGCCGCAGCCAAGCACACCCCCCCCACACAGTACTGAACGCAGCAGCCAAGCACCCCCCCCACACAGTACTAGAACGCAGCAGAGCCAAGCCCCCCCCACACAGCAAGCTGAACGCCAGCAAGCCAACACCCCCCCGCCCCCCCTAACAAGTAACTGAACGCCAGGAGGCAGCG
>NC_036874.1:4739134-4749619 GCF_002910315.2 Salvelinus sp. IW2-2015 | reverse complement strand
AGAGATAAATTGTAGAATAGAGGCATGGGGCTACAGATGATAGAAGACTAGAGACTCCCAGACCAGACACACACTAAAGTACAGCTAAACCAATATAGTGCTGCTACGCCCAAGGAGCCATAGGTGGTAAAGATGAGAGCTCTAATATTGCTCTGTGTGTGTGTGTGTGTGTGTGTGTGTGTGTGTGTGTGTGTGTGTGTGTGACTAAGGCCCAGGCTGCTCATTGCTCTCGTATGTCACACACACTGCTCTCGTGTCAGACACTCCTCTGCACATGGACATGAATCAGGCCTCTCCATGGAGCCGACCCACAGCACCATATTTGTGCCCCTGTCACTGTGCACCTGTCACGGTGGCCCTGTCACTGTGCACCTGTCACTGTGCACCTGTCACTGTGGCCCTGCAGTGTGTTAAGAGCAGGGCTCAGCAGGTAGGCTAAGACTCAGCAGACAGGTAGATACACCACACAGTTCAATACCTTCAGCTCCCCTCTGTTCTGCCCTCTAGACAACGTCTGGCTTGCAACAGAGAAGCTCAATAAGTTGAAAGGGGAAGGAACTCCTTTCCTCACAGAATAGATTGTGATCTGATGGGCTGCAGGTAACACTGGGGGGTTGTCAGTCTCCTGTGGTAACCAGATCAGAGAAACAGGGAGAGAGATATAAGGGGAGGAAGAGAGACTGTGTCTCTGAGCAGTGAGGTGGGATGTCAGATTCTCACCATCCATCTCCCTTCTTTATTATGAGAGAGTGACAGAGAGAGAGTGACAGAGAAAGTGACAGAGAGAAAGATAAAAATAAAAAAAGAAAGAGGGACAGAATAAAAGAGGTGAAAGAGTAAGCAGAGAGAGAGTGATGGAGATGGATGGAGATGGATGTCTGATAGAGAGAAGAAAAAGAGGTGTTTAGATGGAGAGACAAAGGTGAATGGAAGAGATAATACAGAGTGTGTGTAGAAGTGTCAAGAGAAGTTGCCTCACACACAGACATAGCTGTGTGAAGTAGTCACAGTACTTCCCACAACCTGACTCTATTTGATGTCAGACAAAGAACAGAAATAGACTTCACTCCTACAGAGAGACGAGACCACACAGTCACTGAATAAAATCACTCTGGACTACCTCAGAGAGAAGACGCACACAATCTCTATCCAGTGTGTGAGAGCTGCATGTACATCGTCACAAACACACACTGTGACCAGTTGATTCACTCTAGACCTGACAAGAGTCCAATAAAAATATCATATGAGTTATCCTGACCAACCTAGAGCCAGAGTATTTCTGTTTGTTTCTGCTCTTCTCTTGGTCTGTCTGTCGTGAGAGCACGATTGAGAGCCTGTTGAGACGGTGAGTGCCCGAGCCAAACACACACACATCTATTCTTAGGAGCAGAGCAGGGGTAACCATTCTCATATGGATAAAGATCCGATTGACAGACAGTAGGTCAGTGCTGCCAGCTAACCAGGACCCTGAAAATGTATTATTATTATTCTGTGTGCTTCAGGGAGAGGTTTAGTTGCAGATACATCCCAGCATGGGAACTTGATGTACGCACACACACACACACGCACACGCACACCTCTCATCTGCAGCTGCCGTCTGTTTTTGCAGGTGGTGGTTGAGGTCACTGCACCACTGAGTGGGACATATAGAGAGAACACACACACACACTGATCTCACAGAATCTAAACGAACACAGCTGCACTAACCCCATGCCCCCCCTCGTCTAATCCTACTCCCCCCGTTCCTCTCCTCACCCCAAACCAACCCACTCCTAAACCTACATCCTCTATCACCTCCCCCTACACTATACTGAAACCCATCACCCTACAACAACCCCCCCGCTTCTCCTCCACAGTCCTCCTCCCAAACACACACTGTCATGTGGAAGGTGCATTCAACTGGATCTACATTCATCTATCTACCCCCCTCTACCTCCACCCCCATCTCAACCCTGTCAGATGCCCCCTCCCCTCCCCACCCCTACTGCTCTGGTGGCAGTGGGCCAACCATGCACCACCCCTGGGAGCCCTGCTACCCACAATCCCCTGCTCCCTGTCTGCCGTCAGCTCCAGCCCGGTCAGCATCAGGACAGGAAGAGTAAACTCCTTGGGACGCTAGGCGATACAGGGGGATACAGGGGCATCCACCCCCCCCCCACAACAGCAGACCAGCGGTTGAGTGTGTGTGTGTACAAAATGTAGCTTAATAAAACCCTGAGAAGAATCAACATTATGACTTACTGATAAAGAGGAACAATACCATTTCCTGTGTCTGTTATGCTAAAGAGTAGTCTCAGTAATCTCAAGAGTTCAAGTGTGTTCTGCTTTAGTGTACTTGACATTGACAAGAATATGGTGTAGTAGTGTGGAATGCAGACATATTGCAGACAGACAGGTACCCAGGCTAGGCCAGGAGAAGCCATCATTTTGCAAACAGCAGGGAATAGAAGATCAAATACAGCACATGGAAAAAGTGCTCTGTAAGGTGTCAAATATTGTCATTGGTGTGCAGCACCCAGCTCATACATAGTATTTGATTTAAAAATATATATTTAATTTTTTTTGAAAAACAGTACAAAAAAATGAATACACCGTAAATCTGTGGCTCTGGATTGGAGAAAGTCAAACAGAATCTACACAAAGCATGTGATGAAGCCAAAAGGAGTTTCCATTCACATTAAAAAAAGGTCAGAACCAGGCTGGCTACTCACATAGGTCATTGAAGAGATGCCCTCATGGGTCAGCCCATCAATACATCATACTGTGATTCACTCATCAGGCCAGCTATCACACTCTGGGATCGTTGAGTCAGGCCTGGAGCCTAAGGGTGAGGGGTTAAACGGAGACAGGTGGCGGTAGGCTAGCTTCTATTCATCCATCAGCAGACTAGAACAGGTTAATGTGTGTGTTAAGGCTGTGTGTTAATATATACACTACTGTATGGACTGGACAGTAGCTCAGACAATTAGAAGCCATGGACAGTATAAACGTTGAATGCTGCAGGGTAAACAGGCGTACACACAGATATGTATACATATGTGTCTACCAACTCCGATGTCCACACACACAGGTCTCCTCACACACACAGGTCTCCTCACACACACACACACAGCACCCCCCTCAGGCCATCATACCAGACACAGAAACAAACTATCCCACTTTGCTGGAGTCTAAACACACAAATATGCCGTTACAGTACATTCTGCCGTGCACAAACACAGAAACACACGATTATTCCTAACCGAGTCCGACAGAGACACAAAAACAATGTCTGCCTCATCCTCCCGTCACAGGGAGCCAGAACAGGGCCACCATGACAGTGCCCCGTGTATCACTACAATATAACTACAGCGGATTGACACTGGACTGGTACAGCACTACGTTAGAACAGGGATTGGACAACATTGAGAGCTTGGCACCGCAGTGTCAGTTTGGATTCAAATCTAGATGATGTGGTTTTTGGTTGAACAGCCAGGTTTTGGTTTAAGGGGTCACTACTCTTAAACTATTCAATATTGCTGTTGAGCGCAACACAGTCTGGGTGTATCCCTCTCAGGTGTTTCAAGTGATGCCACCATTTCTGTTCTGTTGTGAAAGGAAGTCTTTAGCATTCAGCCAGGAGCCCAGAGAAGAGCGTGAGTGTCGTCTTCTCATTGTTCCAGCCTCAAACTCAAAGCAATTAGTGGAGCCAGATGGCTGTCTGGACTCRGAATAAATAGTTTGAGCATCGGCGGAAAAACCCTATAGACGACACACACACAGACCTGTGGCAATGAGTCAAGACACGGAAGATACGGACCTAAAGAACCAAATTGGTTCTAGCAGAGACTACAGGGCAGAAAAACATTCAAACCTTCACACAATGAATCCATTTCGACTTCATCTCTGCACTGTATTACTGTGGGGAGTGAAGGTCACACGGTTTTACAGTGATAAAATGATGGGCGCATGCAAGCACGCGTCTCCTCCCACTTTTTTGACCAAACCAGTCTGGTTGAGTCAGAGGGTTCAAAGAATGCAGCCCTTGAGAGCTGGTCTAATTACTTAGTTTCAGCCAGCATGCACATTCCCCAACTGATAAACTCTCCCTCTGCCTCCAGAGTAACACTAAAGCAACACCACATTCCTAAGCCATTACACACAATATCGGTATGTTTCCTTGACTCTCCCACTCTTGTCCAAACTACCCGTTACCACAGCAGCGGGGTCACTCCAGCCAACCAGATGACATATGCAAATCAAACAAACAAACAAACAAACAAACAAACAGGGGGAGGGGCTTGGGTGTGTGAGTTTTTTTATTTTATCTTTATTTAACTAGGCAAGTCAGTTAAGAACAAATTCTTATTTTCAATGACGGCCAAGGAAGTGGGCGAACTGCCTGTTCAGGGGCAGAACGACAGATTTGTACCTTGTCAGCTCGGGGATTTGAACTTGCAACCTTTCAGTTACTAGTCCAACGCTCTAACCACTAGGTGTGAGTGAAACGTGAGCTAACACAATTCACCTACAATGGCCTCTCACCCCCTCTAACCTTCATGTTGATTCCCATAGCCTATGTTATCAGCACTCTGTTGACAATTAACAGTTTTATCACAACCGAAACGAGACAAACAGCAAGACTCAGCACCCTCCATGGTGTGCCAACATGTGACACTAGCCAACAGAGGACATTGATTATAAATATACCCAGATACCTACATTAAATTATTATTTATATTCCTTCTATGTACATAATGCACAGCAACAAGGTCATCATTTCAAAAATCAAGAAAACTTTAATTGCAACCAAATAGAAAAAAATATATAAAAAAATAGAAAGACATGACAAATAGTGACAAATTCTAAAATGATTCTGTAAAAAATAAAATAAACAAGTTCATAGAATGGTGAATAAAAAGCACATTTTGTGGTGAGATTGTTTCGAGTGTGCACCGTGCACCATTTTGTGGTGAGATTGTTTCGAGTGTGCACCGTGCACCATTTTGTGCAGTAAAAGCACATTAAGCCTGTTTTGGCGTAGTAATCACAGCAAAGCAATCGAGAAATAAAGCACTCCAAAAACATAAATTATAAATCACTGCAATAAGAGATAAAAAGATAAGGACTAAGCATTGATACAGAAGAGAATAAATCCTTCATGCTTGCCACTGAGAAATAGAACACGTGACACCATAAATTAGTAATTCTTTATTTTTCTTTCCGCTAGATACTGTATTTATATATTTATACTATGTACACGTCAGGGGAGAGCGATCGAGACAAGGAAGCTAAGGCTTCGATTAGTCATCAGTGTTTAGAGCCAGAGGAGGACGATGTGGATTATCAACAACAGCTAAATAACAACCTAACGCTGTGTTAGCTGCAGGTCAGGAACATTACATCAACTCTCTAAAAGCACTTTTATATTAAAACCTTTGTGCCAGGCAGTACAAGTGGAGGTCAAGAGAAGTACATTCCCAGAAAACATTTACTTAAAAAAAACAAAATGTTGTAAAAGACTGAAGACATAGTTGGATAGTGATTTTCTAGAAGCATTTTACTTCGGGACCAGTCAGTGGAGGTCAAGTTTGGCCAATTGGGTATTTTATTTTGGGAAAGCTGTAAAACGTAGCACTCACAGAGAGAGAGCAACAGTACAGATGATTCTCAGAAAGTGTTCTTAGAACACATTCTACTTAAAATCCCTGACATTGGGCAAGAGGAGTGTGTGTGTGGCTCTCTCCCAGTCTCTGGAGAACAGAAGGGTATGTGAATGTGCTGACAGAGTTCTGACCACTGAGCTTAGTTGGGATCACTGAGTGTTTGTGTGCGTTTGGGAAAGTGTCTCTCCTACTAGTTCCCTCTTTCTGTGTGTGTGTGTGTGTGTGGGGGTGTGTGTGTGTGTGTGAGAGAGCGAGATCAGGCTGCAGTGGACAGTGTACAGTAATGTCTCCTCTAACTCCCTATGCTAAGAGACAGAGGGGGCAGGAAATGGCCATTCGGGTTACACACCCTGTGGCACTGACAGATGTCCCAAAGCCTCTGAGCCACACACACAGCGCTGACTCAGAAACCACACAGATCACTGCCTCTGTGGGAGCTAGTCTATCTGAAAAATAGTATGTGTGTTTATGGGTGAAGGAGCAGGTATCTTAAGTATGTTGATTGAGTTTAGTGAACCTGCCAGTCCAGTTATTTCAGTTATCAACCTGGCTGAAAAACATTTCAACTATTGTTCTTGAGATGAACTAGACTCACCAGTATTTAATAGCTGAAGATGTGCATCTTATACCTTTTCATTGAAGGGTTGTCTATTCAAGCAGTTACATTCGGAGTACAGTATTATTGGCTCTGATTGAACTTTGACCTTGGCCAAACTAGGAAGTGAGTTCCACATGACACCATTGACTATACAGCAATAATTTACACTGATCAATATCCACATTTTTTCCACAGGAGTTCGACAAGAAAAATAAAGATCCGTACATATATAGTATACAGATACCTCACACCAAAATATACATACAACTTTCTCCCTTCCCTCCCTCTTCACTTCACACTTAAGGACATTATCAATATTTCTCCAGACACACTTTATCACCTTCATACAAATATAACTCGTGGGCATATCCTGTTTTGGTGTTACACACAAGTGCAAAGATTGGAGATACGTGTTTCTTAGTGGTCATTATAAGTAGTTCACTACAGGCCTCTACGCTGACCTTTTTTAGGAGCACGTGTGTGGCTAAGTTGAAAAATGTAGGCGCACACAAAGAAATTTAGGAGCACAGTGAAAAATATTTGAGGTAATAAAGCTAGAATTCTAAATTTGTCTAGGCGCACCGGTGCTCCAAAATAAAGATTCCATTTTGCCAAGCAAAATACTTAGGCGCATATGAAAGTAAAATGGTTGCACTGTAGAGCCCTGCTCCCTGCATGTGTACTGTATCTATAATGTTTATGTAAGCCAGAGTTTCGGCCTATACTGAGGACTGACAGACTTAGGCTATCGTGTTATCAAGTGCTGATGGTTAGGCGAGTCGCAGTGGGTCAGTATCTATCCCTTCCTCCCAGTCTCCCCCCTCTCTGTCCCTTTCTCTCCCCCACACCAAGGTCAACAGCCACCACAAGAGTTAACGTCATCCTGGAACACTGTGTGTGTAATATGTGCGTTTCTCTGTGACCCCATGACCTTTGGCTGGCCGTGACCCAGAAACAGACCCAGGCTTAATGGGCCAATCAGGTGCCTCGCCTGGTCAGGGCAGCCAAGGAAACCCCACTGATTAACCAGGGAACACGATGAATCACAGGGGAGTCATGAGATAGGAATCGTTCAGGGATTGATTCAGATCTGGGCTATTGAGGGTAGGAAACTAAGGCTCTTCAGGAAGACAGCTGGTCATAGCCTTCCAGTGGTCATCTGTTTGCCTCTAGTGATGTATAATAGTTGTAGCACTGTATTACTGTGGGGAGTGGAAGGTCACACGGTTTTTACAAGTGATAAAATGCTGGGCGCATGCAAGCACGCGTTCTCCACTTTTTTGACCAAACCAGTCCAGGGGGGGGGGTGGGGGGGGGGGGGGGGGGGGGGGGGGGGGGGGGGGGGGGGGGGGGGGGGGGGGGGGGGGGGGGGGGGGGGGGGGGGGGGGGGGGGGGGGGGGGGGGGGGGGGGGGGGTTGGGGGGGGGGGGGGGGGGGGGGGGGGGGGGGGGGGGGGGGGGGGGGGGGGGGGGGGGGGGGTGGGGGGGGGGGGGGGGGGGGGGGGGGGGGGGGGGGGGGGGGGGGGGGGGGGGGGGGGGGGGGGGGGGGGGGGGGGGGGGGGGGGGGGGGGGGGGGGGGGGGGGGGGGGGGGGGGGGGGGGGGGGGGGGGGGGGGTGGGGGGGGGGGGGGGGGGGGGTGGGGGGGGGGGGGGGGGGGGGGGGGGGGGGGGGGGGGGGGGGGGGGGGGGGGGGGGGGGGGTGGGGGGGGGGGGGGGGGGGGGTGGTTTGAGTCAGAGGGTTCAAAGAATGCAGCCCTTGAGAGCTGGTCTAATTACTTAGTTTCAGCCAGCATGCACATTCCCCAACTGATAAACTCTCCCTCTGCCTCCAGAGTAACACTAAAGCAACACACAATTCCTAAGCCATTACACACAATATCGGTATGTTTCCTTGACTCTCCCACTCTTGTCCAAACTACCGTTACCACAGC
This sequence comes from Salvelinus sp. IW2-2015, assembly GCF_002910315.2. Lineage (NCBI taxonomy): Eukaryota > Metazoa > Chordata > Actinopteri > Salmoniformes > Salmonidae > Salvelinus > Salvelinus sp. IW2-2015. Next base: position 4,741,448 of record NC_036874.1, on the reverse strand, counting down.
AGCGGGTCACTCCAGCCAACCAGATGACATATGCAAATCAAACAAACAAAAACAAACACAAAACAACAGGGGAGGGCTTGGGTGTGTGAGTTTTTTTTATTTATCTTTATTTAACTAGGGCAAGTCAGTTAAGAACAAATTCTATTTTCAATGACGGCCAAGGAGTGGGCGAACTGCCTGTTCAGGGGCAGAACGACAGATTTGTACCTTGTCAGCTCGGGATTTGAACTTGCAACCTTTCAGTACTAGTCCAACGCTCTAACCACTAGGTGTGAGTGAAAACGTGAGCTAACACAATTCACCTACAATGGCCTCTCACCCCCTCTAACCTTCATGTTATCCCATAGCCTATGTTATCAGCACTCTGTTGACAATTAACAGTTTTATCACAACCGAACGAGACAAACAGCAAGACTCAGCACCCTCCATGGTGTGCCAAACATGTGACACTAGCCAACAGAGGACATTGATTATAAATATACCAGATACCTACATTAAAATTATTATTTATATTCCTTCTATGTACATAATGCACAGCAACAAGGTCATCATTTCAAAAATCAAGAAAACTTTAATTGCAACCAAATAGAAAAAAATATATAAAAAAATAGAAAGACATGAAATAGTGACAAATTCTAAAATGATTCTGTAAAAAATAAAATAAACAAGTTCATAGAATGGTGAATAAAAAGCACATTTTGTGTGAGATTTTCGAGTGTGCACCGTGCACCATTTTGTGCAGTAAAAGCACATTAAGCCTGTTTGGCTGTAGTAAGTATACACAGCAAAGCAATCGAGAAATAAAGCACTCCAAAAACATAAATTTAAATCACTGCAATAAGAGATAAAAAGATAAGGACTAAGCATTGATACAGAAGAGAATAAATCCTTCATGCTTGCCACTGAGAAATAAGAACACGTGACACCATAAATTAGTAATTCTTTATTTTTCTCTTCCGCTAGATACTGTATTTATATATTTATACTATGTACACGTCAGGGGAGAGCGATCGAGACAAGGAAGCTAAGGCTTCGATTAGTCATCAGTGTTTAGAGCCAGAGGAGGACGATGTGGATTATCAACAACAGCTAAATAACAACCTAACGCTGTGTTAGCTGCAGGTCAGGAACATTACATCAACTCTCTAAAAGCACTTTATATTAAAACCTTTGTGCCAGGCAGTACAAGTGGAGGTCAAGAGAAGTACATTCCCAGAAAACATTTACTTAAAAAAAACAAAATGTTGTAAAAGACTGAAGACATAGTTGGATAGTGATTTTCTAGAAGCATTTTACTTCGGGACCAGTCAGTGGAGGTCAAGTTTGGCCAATTGGGTATTTTATTTTGGGAAAGCTGTAAACGTAGCACTCACAGAGAGAGAGCAACAGTACAGATGATTCTCAGAAAGTGTTCTTAGAACACATTCTACTTAAAATCCCTGACATTGGGCAAGAGGAGTGTGTGTGTGGCTCTCCCCAGTCTCTGGAGAACAGAAGGGTATGTGAATGTGCTGACAGAGTTCTGACCACTGAGCTTAGTTGGGATCACTGAGTGTTTGTGTGCGTTTGGAAAGTGTCTCTCCTACTAGTTCCCTCTTTCTGTGTGTGTGTGTGTGTGTGGGGTGTGTGGTGTGTGTGTGAGAGAGCGAGATCAGGCTGCAGTGGACAGTGTACAGTAATGTCTCCTCACTCCTATGCTAAGAGACAGAGGGGGCAGAATGGGGGTTACATTAGGGTTACACACCCTGTGGCACTGACAGATGTCCAAAGCCCCTGAGCCACACACACAGCGCTGACTCAGAAACGACACCACACACGAGTCGCTGACTCAGAAACCACAACACACACCAGTCGCTGACTCAGAAACACACACACACACACACACAGTCGCTGACTCAGAAACCACACACACACACACACAGAGCGCTGACTCAGAAACCACAACACACACAGTCCGCTATCAGAAACCACACACACACAGTCGCTGACTCAGAAACCACACACACAGCGCAGTCATGACTCAAGAAACCACACACACACAGCGCTGACTCAGAAACACACACACCCACTGACTCAGAACCACACACAAGCGCTGACTCAGAAACCACACACACCACACACAGCGGTGACTCAGAACACACACACACACACACACAGCGCTGACTCAGAACCACACACACACACACAGCGCTGACTCAGAAACCACACACACACACAGCGCTGACTCAGAAACCACACACACACACACAGCGCTGATCAGAAACCACACACACACACCACAGCGCTGACTCAGAAGCCACACACCCACAACACA
>NC_036874.1:4718922-4737493 GCF_002910315.2 Salvelinus sp. IW2-2015 | reverse complement strand
CACACACACACACACAGCGCTGACTCAGAAACCACACACACACAGTCGCTGACTCAGAAACCACACACACACACAGAGCGCTGACTCAGAAACCACACACAGAGCGCTGACTCTGTGGGAGCTAGTCTATCTGATAAATAGTGAGTGTGTTTATGGGTGAAGGGGCAGGTATCTTAAGTATGCTGATTGAGTTTAGTGAACCTGCCAATCCAGTTATTTCAGTCATGAGCCTACTGAAAAACTCATAAGTTTACAAGTATCAACTATTGTTCTTGAGATGAACTAGATTCACCAGTATTTAATAGCTGAAGATGTGCATCATATACATCCTACACCTTTTCATTGAGGGTTGTCTATTCAAGCAGTTACATTCTGAGTACAGTATGATTGGCTCCGATGGAACTTTGACCATGGCCAAACCAGGAAGTGAGTTCCACATGACAACATTGACTCTATACAGAAGTTATTTACACGTATAAATATCCACATTTTTTCCACAGGAGTTCGACAAGAAAAATAAAGATCCGTACATATATACTATACAGATACCTCACACCAAAAAATACATACAACTTTCTCCCTTCCCTCCCTCCCTCCCTCTTCACATTACAAACAGAAGGACATTATCAATATTTCTCCAAAGACACACTTTATCACCTTCATACAAATATAACTAGTGGGCATATCCTGTTTTGGTGTTACACACAAGTGCAAAGATGGGAGATACGTTTTTGTTAGTGGTCATGATAAGTAGTTCACTACAGGCCTTTACGCCGACCTTGTTTAGGAGCACGTGTGTGGCTAAGTTGAAAAATGTAGGTGCACACAAAGACATTTAGGAACACAGTGAAAAATATTTGAGGTAATAAAGCTAGAATTAAAAACTGTTCTCAGCACACTGGGGCTCCTAAATAAAAGTTAAATGTCGCACAGCAAAATATTTAGGCGCATATGTGAGTAAAATGGTTGCACTGTAGAACCCTGCTCTAGGCATGTGTACTGTATCTATAATGTGTATGTAAGTCAGAGTTTTGACCTATACTGAGGCCATAATGCTATCAATCTATTGTATTGACAGACTTAGGCTATCGTGTTATCAAGTGATGATGGTTAGGCGAGTCGCACCGTGGGTCAGTATCTATCCCTTCCTCTCTGTCTCCCCCCTCTCCGTTCCTTTCTCTCCCCCACACCAAGGTCAACCTCCACCACAAGAGTTAACGTCATCCTGGAACACTACTACACGTCGCTCTCTCACCAGAGTGTGTGTAATATGTGTGTTTCTCTGTGAACCCTATGGGTCAAAGTTAAAGGGCCCTATTAGAGGTGCGTCCCACAGGCACCCTCCACGTCCTCAGCGGTAAAACGCACATCGTTTGACCCCATGACCTCTGGCTGGCTGTGACCCAGAAACAGACCCAGGCTTAACGGGCCAATCAGGTGCCTCACCTGGTCAGGGCGGCCAAGGAAACCCCACTGATTAACCAGGAAACACGATGAATCACAGGGGAGTCATGAGCTAGGAGTTGTTAAGGGGCGGATTCAGATCTGGGGTATTGAGGGTAGGAAACTAAGGCTCTTCAGGAAGACAGCTGGTCATAGCCTTCCAGTGGTCATCTGTTTGCCTCTAGTGATGTATAATAGTTGTACATGGTGATATTGGCTTGAACAGCCCTCGACTGTCTTGTTAGAAAGACAAATTAGTCACTAAACTATCAGGCTCCGGTCTGTCTGAATCATGAAGGATTATACCCAGACCTCTGCTAGTCAATATAGGTCCTATAATAGGTCATACACCCCCTGTGTATGCACAGAATCAATCAATTCATTTGACTTAATTTATATCTTAATTGGCTACAGATGCAAATATGTATGTATGTATTTGGATTTCTATATACCTTGTGATTGTATAGATTGACAGAGCAACATATACAATGGGATAGGAGGAAAAGCCGAGATGTACAGTGAGCAGGGCCATGGCTGTCTGAGTCAGGTCTGGCAGGAGGAAGGGGGTACAGTAAGTGGGGTGTTTGACACGTAGGGAGGGAGCCATGTAATACTCCCTCTGCTCTCCCTGTGTCCCTGACCTCCACACAGCCTGTGTAAATCACACACACAGGGTAAAGAGAGGTGATGGAGAAAGACTGGTGGAGGAGAGACTGAGGGAGAGAAGATGGAGAAAGACAGAGGTAAGAGACAGGGTAAGGAGGGAGGAGGGAGAACGGAGGAGAGGGAGAACGGAGGAGAGCGAGGAGGGAGAGAAAATGTCCACGTCATACCATCTAAGCGGCGGTAATTTGGTGTGTGTGTGTGTGGGCTAAGATGAGCAGTGACTTCACGGCTCATTAGCAATCAAACTCTTCGTGTCAGGAACACCACAAGAAGAGAGGGATCAAACAAAGGAGAGGGAGAACAGCCCTGCTGTTTGAGCCTTTTCTTTTTCTCCCTCTCTCAATTCATCCTAATCCCTCTCTCCCCGTCTCTCCGGACATGAGAACAGCTGTACGGTTCCCTCTATCCATTCCCTCCCTACTATCAATCCCCCTTTCATGCACTCTTCATCTAGATGACTACCCCTCCTTCAGTAAGTTGTTTATCATTTCAGAATGTCCCAAACTAAATTCTGCACATACTTCCAGTTGATGGCACAATAGCAGAGAGAAAATGAGGTAGAAAGAGGAGGCCTACTGCAACATACAGACACAAGAGAGTTTGACATTTTACTTAACGACAACTACATCGACCACTTCCCCTGCCAAACTTCCTGTTCCCTTCCCCAGTACTGTCCCATACAGCAGAAACAAGGCTACTGTAGCCGGAACAAACGTTGTCCCACAGGAGAGAGACGAGAATAGCAGGGAGCAGATACCATCGTGACACCCCTTACATTGCTACTGTGCATTTAGTGGAGATAAGAGTGAATATTTTAGTGAGGAGTTTCTCTAGCTAGCGAGGGAACGGCTGCACGGAGATGCCATTTTACCCACAAGTACCAACTACAATGTGTCTCTCTGGAGGCTTCAATCTCCAAGGTCCCTAAACTAAAGAAATGAGGAACACAACAGACAACAGAGCAGCGATGTGAAAAAGATAGTTTCAGGATTTCTTTCATTGTTTTGGTAGATAGACAGAAAAATACTTGTTTTATCAATGCACCAGTCCTCCATCTTGTTTCTGTACATTCCCTCCCTCAGCCACTTCATTCAGTTCATCTTGTTTCTGTACATTCCCTCCCTCAGCCACTTCATTCAGTTCCTCTTGTTTCTGTACATTCCTCCCTCACCACTTCATTCAGTTCATCTTTGTTTCTTGTACATTTTCCCTCCCTCAGCCACTTCATTCATTACATCTTTTTTCTGTACATTCTTCCTCCCTCCTCAGCCACTTGTCATTCAGTTAATCTTGTTCTGTACATTCCCTCCCTCAGCCACTTCATTCAGTTCATCTTGTTTCTGTACATTCCCTCTCGCCACTTCATTCAGTTCATCTTGTTTCTGTACATTCCCTCCCTCAGCCACTTCATTCAGTTCATCTTGTTTCTGTACATTCCCTCCCTCAGCCACTTCATCTTGCTCTCTCTATGGGCTGCATTTGTGGTCGCTTTCCCTTCCTCCTCCTCTTCCTCTGCCCGTTCTCTCTACACGTACACGGCAGTCCGTGAGATGACCGACCCGTCGCGCTGAGACTCCATGTCGTCGTCAAGGTAACCGCTCATGATTCCGTCCTGGTCATGTGGTGGGCGGAGCTGCAGGATGGGCCCGCCCCCTCCAAAGTTGTCGTAACTCTCCTCGTCGTCCTCCAGCTGGTCAAACTTCCTTCGCTCTGCCTCGTCCAGCTCGCCACTCAGCAGGATGTCCTGTGCCGTGGGCGCCGTGGCAACCGCCCCCTCACCACGCCCCCCCAGGTGCAGTGGCACGTGTTGATTGGCCTTGTCAGTCAGGCCATCATGGGCGGAGCCCTCCTTGTAGACGTAGATGGGGCTGTTGTTGTTGCCGCCCGCCCCGTTGCCCCCGGCGCCAGCACCCGTCCCGTTCTTGCTCCCCTTCTTGCCGGCGCCGAAGAGACGCGACTTTGTGTCGTAGGAGCTGTGGTTTGGGTTGCCACGGTAACCCTGCTGTTGCCGGCGGCTCCGGGTGACCAGGACGGCAATAAGGGCGGCGACGAGGAGGAGGGCCAGAAGGGAGCCAATCACAGCACCTGCCACCACAGCCGTGTTGGAGGGGACCACAGAGGGTTCTGTAGGAAGGAGGGAGGGAAGGGAGAGGAGAGAAGAAGAGGATGAGACCGGTGGAGGAAAGCAGATTGAAAAAGAAAGCAGATGGAGGGAAAATAAAGAAAGAGGACAAGAGGGAGGAGGGAGGGCGAGAAGAAGAGGGGTTGGATGATGTCAGTAGTCTGCACTGTATTCCATGTGATGTGTTCTTGCATGTGGGAGTGAGGGTGCCGAGGCTTTAACAGCAGTGTTTAACGTCACTGGCATTTCCTACTCTCCCTCTGAGCTGCTCTTGTCCCCATTCCCTCACAAACGTCCTAATAACGTCAGAGCAACATTTCAACAAGGTCTCTGCAACATCAAGGCAACGTGCCAATGACATCTCCTCCTAAACAGTGTGAGGGCAGTGTGCAGGTTCTCTTTAGTCTCAGCCCCCTCACCCATAAAATAGCAGAACGACTGAGCAAAAACAAAAGWCATCCTCTGGAGTCCAGAGGGCAAGAACAGGTYGAGGCCATGCAGGAGGACAGGACAGGAGGATGATAAATGGATGGAGGGATGCAGCCAGGGATGAAGGAGAAGAGGAGTAGGATGCAGCGTGGTGGTGACTGACAGAGCGAGACAGCAGAATGACAACTCCTGCTTCAAGCTACTATAATGCAGAACAGGGGACAGTCCGTCTGCCCTCTCTCTCCCCTAGCTACTGAACACCCAATTGAGCTCCGTTGTATAAGCCCCGGACGGTGTGTGTGTTTTCCCTCAGTTTGGTCATATTGCAAGGCTCATGACTCCAGACACATCGGCTGGTGAGATTGCTAGTTATTTGCTACCACTCTCTACCGCTTTCTTCTTAGCCATCTCTCCCATCCTCCTCCCCCTCTATCTTACTACACCTTCCTTTCTCCTCCTCTCATGTCCCACCCCTCTCTAGCCCTACTCTCATTTCCTCTTCCACACCACAACACCCACACACACACACACACACACACACACACACACACACCACACACACTTCTCACTTGTACACGCGCACCCCCCCCCCACACACACACAGTAGCTAAACCTTTCCATTGTACATGACAGTGAGAACTTTGGTCCTCTAATCCATCCTATAAAAAAACACAGGAACTGCATTTACACCTCTGTCTCCAGTGGACCAGAAGACCTAGAGCCTCAGTACCTGGAGTGCTAAAGGATGGAGTAGTACAGGGGTCCCCTAAACACTGATACAGGTCAGGTGCCACACCCATCAAGATTGTCCCGAGTAAGAGTGCTGATCTAAGATCAGTCTCCCCTGTCCATGTAATCTATATCTTTATGATTTATAAGGCAAACTGATCCTTGATCAGCAGTGAGACGCTTTTTAATACAGGCCCTGATATTTTCTAATCCTCCCCATGGTAAAGGTTTGGTTAATTAATCTGGTACTAGATATGTGGTTCGGGGCAAAAAGGTTGGTGTCTGGTCTGGGTGATACAGCAGAGGACAGTGAGCGCTAGTAGAGACTAGGCAGAGGACGCTAGAGGCTAGAGCAGAGGGCGCTAGAGCAGAGACGCTAGAGCGCTAGAGCAGAGGACGCTAGAGCGCTAGAGCAGAGGCGCTAGAGCAGAGGACGCTAGAGCAGAGGGCGCTAAGCAGAGGCGCTAGAGCGCTAGAGCCAGAGGGCGTAGAGCAGAGGGCGCTAGAGCAGAGGACGCTAGAGCGCTAGAGCAGAGGGCGCTAGAGCAGAGGCGCTAGAGCAGGACGCTAGAGCGCTAGCAGAGGACGGCAGAGCGCTAGTAGAGAGCGGCAGCGCTAGTAGAGGGCGGCAGGCCTAGTAGAGGGCGGCAGAGCGCTGAGTAGAGGGCGGCAGAGCGCTGTGGCGAGGCCGCTAGAGCAGAGGGCGCTAGAGCAGAGGACGCTAGAAGCGCTAGCAGAGGACGGCAGAGCGCTAGTAGAAGCGCAGGAGCGCTAGTATAGAGGGCGCAGAGCGCTAGTAGAGGCGGCAGAGCGCTAGTAGAGGGCGGCAGAGCGCTAGTAGGGGCGGCAGACAGCGAGTAGAGGCGGCGGCAGAGCGCTAGTAGAGGGCGCAGAGCGCTAGTAGAGGGCGGCAGAGCGCTAGTAGAGGGCGCAGAGCGCTATAGAGAGGGGGGGCCATGAGCGCTAGCAGAGGACAGCAGAGCGCTAGTAGAGGACAGCAGAAGCGCTAGCAGAGCCTAGTAGAGGCAGCAGAGCGCTAGCAAGAGGACGCAGAGCGCAGTAGAGGAGCAGGCAGAGCGCTAGCAGAGGACGCAGAAGAGCGCTAGCAGCGGACAGCAGAGTACAGCAGAAGAGCGCTAGCAGAGGAGCGAGGAGCGCTAGCAAGGACAGCAGAGCGCTAGTAAGGACAGCAGACGCGCTAGCAGAGCGCTAGTAGAGGACAGCAGAGCGCTAGCAGAGGACAGCAGAGCGCTAGTAGAGGACAGCAGAGCGCTAGCAGGACAGCGAGACGCTAGTGAGGACACCAGAGCGTAGCAGAGCGCGTAGTAGAGGACAGCAGAGCGCTAGCAGAGACAGCAGAGCCTAGTAAGGACAGCCAGAGCGCTAGCAGAGCGCTAGTAGAGGACAGCAGAGCGCTAGCAGAGCGCAGGTAGAGGACAGCAGTGTTGTGCCCCAAAGTTTCACTAAACAGCTTCCTGTAAGGGAATGCTTCCTCTCCCACGGTGTTTGGCCTTTTAAACAGCATGAGACAAGCTCTCACCAGCATGATCACACACACAACATATGTTTTACTATCCTTGTGGGGACCTAAAATGGATTTCCATTCAACATCCTATTTTCCCTAACCCCTAAGCTTAAAATAGCTTTTGTCCTCATGGGGATGTGGGAAATCTCTCAACGAGAGAGAATTTTGCTTACACACACACAGGGGAGACGCTTCTCCCAGTCAGGCAGTAAACACACTGAGCACAACGCCTTGGGAAGAGCGGTATACAATCCTGTCAATGAAAAATGCACTCATATCTCCCTCACTCTCACTGGACTGGCGCAACACAGTTTCTCTGGACCCCCACCAGGTCAGCCCCTCCCCTCCCTCAAATATAATCGAATGCCTCAGCCAGAGAGCCACTCACAAAGTATAGACAACCAATCACTGTCCACGATGCTGAAAGGGTCTATACAGCTGCCTATCAAAACCATGATAGGCTTTCTGTGGTGTCAGGGAATGTAGCCTATTGCTTTACTGGATAAATGTAATCAGTAATTAAAAAGTTGGAAATTCAAACATTGCCAATGGTCAAATGCATGTTCAATACAACAGCATACTAAATCAGCAACCAATTGATGTATTATTTTGTCCTGTATATCCTACCTGAACGTGCAAGACATGAGCCATTCCTCGGGCTCTCTCCCAGCTTGGATAGAAAGTTGTTGTGTGTAAAACCAGTCTATTAATGCCAATCTCTCTTTTTTTCTATGTAGAGGCCTATAGTAGCTACAGTATGCGGCTGCGTCGGCTTGCATTTTTGTGTGCAAATGTTTACCACGGCCTGTAGGTCCAGGTTACAGGCCCGACTGTTTTCTATACTGAGTATTGACAACACAGACAGTCCATTGCGCTGCACACAATTTAAACTTAGTCTTGAATGACGCATGTCAAGATATACCAGCGATAAGGGACTGTTGAAATTGCAACCACACAACTCAAATGCCGGTTCACCAGTATGAATAGAATCACAACGTGCTTGCTTTGTTTGAGCTCTCAAGAACTGTTGTCCGCTGAAGATAATAATCTGTTTGCATCTGCCAATTTATTGGCTGTCCAGTATCCAGACAACCTGTCCCAGAGCTTCCTATTCAGTTCATCTCTTTCCGTAACCTGTTGAGTCCGGCAATTAAGGAGAATGCGAGAGGCTCAATTAAAGATGTTGCAGAACTGCTAGATTTGAAGCACCACTCCCTTCTGCCCAGTTCCCCTCGTCTTGCTACGGAAATCAAGCTGTTTATAACCATCCCTGTAACTGTCGCTTCTGCAGAGAGATGGTTTTCTAAACTAAAACTCATAAAGACCTACTTAAGAAGCATTAGGCTCTCGATCCGACATACGTTTTTTTAACTCCTGAGTAAGCTCCACTCACTGCACTGGCGCCGTCGTAGCCTTGACAACGGCATTTGTTCACTGATATCCCCTTATACTTTCAATCAGTTCAGGCCTGAGGCACTTTGATCAGTCACATTCCTGAAGCCCAAGAAACAAATGCTTAGCTTCATAGTACATTAAAAAGATTCGTAATGGCTTTTTAGAGGGTTACTGTCACAATTATTTATGTCAAGACAGGTGCATGGGGCCAACGACAGAAACCTCCCCAGAAACAACACTATGCATCGCTCCAGCACAAAAACCACTGGCTGAGGAAAATGATGCTTTTTATAGATTGCGTCATGCACGACCATAAGCTCCAAGTAACCGCAAATAATGAGAGAGATGGTGCGGAAATAACGCCTGCTGCCGCCCGCCTCCCAAAGACATGCAGCAGCCCCCCACCACACACACACACACAATGCTGCATGGGCATATATTACATTACATCATGGGAGAAGACTGATTGGTTGGTTTCGGGCTGGTTTCTTCACAGAGAGAGAGATGGTTAGCAGCAGTACTGAATGGTCTGGATCAGACTATTTATACATGTCTCTGGTCTAGATCATGTCTTACTGAGGGGTGGAGGGATGGCAGAGGACAGTCAGGCCTGGAGGCTTGAGAGGAACAGACTTCATCCTCTCTGTAGCATGGCCAAAGAGTGACAGACCAGGAGGGAAACAGAAGGAAGGAGATGCATCTTCTGAAGGGGGGCTGACACCACATGTGAAATAGGAAGGATGCAGGTTAACTCATTAAGAGTTAAGAGTTTTGACGTGATACCATTGCAGGGGAATAAGGGACACGGAAAAGAAAAAGGTTTGTCTTCTGAGCGAGTGGGGAAGGATTTTGATGTGACACCAGTGCAAGGCAATATTGGAGAGACCAGGTCTGGAGACAGTGGTGATGGCAGAAAATGGGTTAGCCAACTGTGGCGGAGCAGGATCCAGTACAGGATCAAGGGAGCTAAGCAGTGATTAAGAGAGCCGGTATTTAAGAGAAGGAGAGACCAGCTCAACAAGATGAGAGACAGCGATAGGGAGAGGGTAAGGGAGGATGAGAGAGAGAGAGAGAGAGATAGGGGGAGAGGGTAAGGGGGGAMGAGAGAGAGAGAGAGAAAAAGGAAGGGAGAGAGAATGGGATGAGAGAGAGAGGGGGGAGAGTGGACAGAGGAAGAGTGAGAGACGGGGTGAGAGGGAGATAGAGGGGAAAGGGAGACTGGCTCAGTGCTGTGAGCTGGTATTTGAGAAAGACAGAGAGAAGAGAGGGGGTCTCAGAGAGGGCTAACGGCATGTCTCTCCACTGAGCACAGATCAGTACAGTGTTGTAGGAGCCTGATAGAGGCCAGTTATAGAGGATCGGACCAGGGGCAGGGACACAGACAGACAAAAGAGACAGGTCCCAGGTCAGCTCGTAACCCTGTGCAGGGCTCTCTGCGTCAGTTGTCACACAACTGGGGACAGGACAGGCGCAGCAGCAGGACAGGAGCCTGCTCTAGCCTGGTCCAGACGCTGGCCATTTCACGGCCACTGTCAGCCCTGGTTGGACACAGCTCCACTGCATTAGCACTCCATCTGTATTCACACTACCTCTCTCTCCGTCTCAGTCTTTCTCTGTGTGGGCCTGCACTCAGTTCATTCATCCCCCTTTTTACTGTCTTTCTCACTGAGGGGGAATGACAAGAGAAAAGAAGAGAGGACGGAGATGACTGGACAGGACAAGGGAAGGGAGGGAGTAGGTCGTTCTGCCCCTGAGCAAGGCAGTTAACCCACTGCTCCCCAATGACGTGGATGTCGATTAAGGCAGCCCCCTGCACTTCTCTTGAGAGGGGTTGGGTTAAATGTGGAATTCACATTTCAGTTGAATGCATTCAGTTGTACAACCGACTAGGCATCCCCCTTTCCCTGTAGCAGGAGAGAGTACAAGGACTAGATGAAGGGGGAGGGAGGAAGAGGACAGAGGGAGTTAAGAGGGAAAGAATTTAGGGGTGATGGACCAAAGAGGAGAGAGAGGGAGGACAGGAAATCATTCTGGGAGACAGGAAAGGACAGCAGAGTTTATAGGAGACAGGATGATGAGGGGGAGGACAGAAGAGAGGGAGTTAAGAAGGAGAAGCAGCCAGGCGCTGAAGCAGCAGAGGCCGACTGATCCGCTCAGAAAGGATAGAGTGAGACTACAACACTACACACTCACAGCACCGTCAGCCTGCTCGCTCTCTCACACACACTAAATCAGAGAGAGCGAGAGAGAAAATGGAGGGGGTGATAGTGGTAGAGAAGAAGCAGTGCCATAGATTCCCATAGGGGTTTTAAATGGCATCAGCATCCTGTTCCCCTCTCACCCCCCTCTTTACTCTAAAAGCAGACACCCTCTACCCCTCCCCTCCATCTCACTCGTTCAATCACCCCTTTTTATCCTCTCTACCTCCCTCCCTCCCCCCAGCCACCTACCCTGTACCCATACCCAGCCCTGTACCCATAGCCAGCCCTGTAATACCCTGTGGGCCTGCATGGGGACGTCCGTTATGTTCCAGAGAGATGCTAGTGGCCCATCAGAGAGAACACATTAGTAGCATGGGGAGGCGAGGGACGGAGCGAGGGAGGGACGGAGCGAGGGAGGGAGGTGCCTTTTAAAACACATTCACCAGTGAATTGCACTTTTCTCCATTTGTCCTGCATTCCCCCGCGTCAGCACAAAACAACTTCAGGTAAAGTGCAGATCAGGGGGGCAGATGTATTTTTTATAAGAGAGAGAGAGAGAGAGAGCAAGGTGGAACTCGTGGAGGGGGAGCTAAATCTGTAGAGGGATGGAGGGATATTTATTTAAACGGCGCGGTCGACCGAACAGCTCTTTCAAGTGGTGTAGTGGTTGTCTAGTCACAGTACACAACAAGGAGATAGCAAGGTTGAGTTCGGTCCAACGCAAACCGTACCCTCAAACAAACCCTGCCAGTGTGTGGAGACCTGAAACGGTCTCTGATGATGATGCAATCCATTCTACCAGTAGATGAACAGACGAGTAGAGCTCAAACATCACAGCTAGGATCCATGGCTATGAACAGAAGGAGAGGATTGCATGCAAACAAGGAGGGATGGGTGATAAAGTTTCAAAGGGTAGAGGATGGATAGATGGAAAACCCAAACCGAGAAATAGAGGCCCAGTAAACTGCCCCCCAACCACTAACCCCAGGGACAGAGCATGCTTCTCTCCCTGACTACAGGCAAGCATCACCACACCCTTTGTGTGTGTGCGTGTGTGTGTGTGTCGTAAGTGTGTTTTCAGGTGTGTGTCCAGGTGTGTTTGTAGCATAGCATGTACATGTGTATGATTACAGTCATGTCAGGTGTGTGTGGACTCACCTCGGACCATAACAGTGACCTGGTCCTTGCCGGTGCCCAGGCGGTTCTTGACCTCACAGACGAAGGTTGTGTTGGTCTGCTCGTCCACCTTCAGCACGGTCAAAACGTTTTCTTTTACCTGCACTGTGTCTGGCATCTGACCGGACATACTGGGGGTAGAGGGAGAGGAGAGGAGGAGAGGGTGGAAAACATAAGTATTGGAACATGGCCCAGATCTCCCTACTTTCAACTTTCACCTTTTCATACAAGTAAGTGATTATGGAGGAGCCAGTCAGGCCACTGCAGGCTTGTTGTTTCTACTGGGGTTAAACTCCACTATGGAAAGTTACACTTCATTTCTCCATCATCAAGATAAGAGGCCAGTGGCTGTCGAGTTGATCCTTATTATCATAATACTATCTGTGGTTTATAGTGGCCTGTGGATAGACTGATAATTAAAGAAGGAGAGAGACCGATACACAGACTGACAAAGAGACAGGCCGACGGACAGACACTCACGTTTTCCATGTGATGGTGGTAGGGATGGGGTTGGCAGTAGCCTGACAGGTCAGAGCCACGTTGGTCCGACCCACGTACCAGTTATTATCATAGCCCACGATGGTCACCTGTGGGGGGTCTGAGAGAGAGAGGTTAATTAGTGGGACTTCCTACACACAGAAATTAATTGTATTTGGATGCATATGCAACATTAAAGAAGGTCTGACAATACGGTCTGCATGACTAAGTGTGTGTGTGTMTGTGTGTGTGTGCACCAGTGTGTGCAGTGGCCTTACACTCGACGGCCAGTTTCATCAGGAAGCTCTCAGGCTTGGCCTGGGTCCTATGGGACACCAAACAGCTGATGTCTTTGCCGTTGTCTGCTGCTGTGGGAACCAGCATGTACTGGCTAGTTATCGTCACGGTGTTGTCAGCGCCCGCCGTAGAGGCGGAGGTAGCGTTGCCGTTGACAGCCGTCACCCATGCGATCTGGGCAGCAGGGCGACCGTCGGTCGACTCACAGCGGGCCACGACAACTGGCTGGGCTCCCGCGGCGACAGTGGAGGCTATCACTGTTACCCCGGAGGCAGCGTTCCTGGGTTTGGCTGATGAAGGGATGGAGGGAATAATAATTAATGAATACCAATATTGATAAACGACTAGACCGGCGAAAACAAGACAGACTATCTGTTTGTTTCCCCCCCCCTTCTCTCTCTCTCCCCATGGCTGTTGAATGTGAATAGAGCAATCAGGACAAGAGCTGACACCAAGCATGACAAGCAGCCGGATCAATAAACGCCAGAGGGGAGAGAGGGGAGCTGCGTCCAGGTTAGAGCAATGGTTCTAACCCATTAACAGAAACACAATTGATCTGACAATACCACTTATAATAGCAATTAAGCTGCATAGACAGGATTTTAACCTGTAGGGTAGAGGTCAGATGGGATGGGGGTAGAGGTCGGATGGGATGGGGGTAGAGGTCGGGATGGGATGGGGTAGAGGTCGGATGGGAATGGGGGTAGAGGTCAGATGGGAGGCGGTGAGAGGTCAGATGGGATGGGGTAGAGGTCAGAATGGGCTGGGGATGGGGGTAGAGGTCAGAATTGGGGATGGGATTGGGGGTAGAGTCGGTATGGGATGGGGGTAGAGGTCGGATGGGATGGGGTAGAGGTTCGGATGGGGTAGAGGTCGGATGGATGGGGGTAGAGGTCGGATGGGATGGGGTAGAGGGTCGGAGTGGTGGTGAGGAGGCACAAGAGCACTCACAGATACATATAGAAACATGGGACACACACACACTAGGGGAAACAGAAAACACACACACGGTCCTACCTAGATGACGAGCGCGAGGTGACACCCTGTTCATTGCCGCTGGGGTAGTGGTGGCGTATTCACAGATTGTATTTCCCCTCGTCAGTCATCTTGACGTCCGGAGTCTGATGGAGGGGTTTGCTGGGAGGGGGGTCCGTCGTTGAAGCGAACCCGCCCCTTTTCAGGGGCGATTGTGGCGGTAACTTGCCCCAAAGTTAGGGTGGTACACGGCGATGTTGAGCCGCTCGCCTCCTTCCGGCTCATAGATCCAGGACACCTGCGTAGTAGAGTCAAGTTCATTCATTCAAATATTACACAAACCTGTCAAATGGGGGAAGGGGTCAATAAATAACAGCGACTCTTAATCTTTCTTTGTGAACATGTATTTACTATCTACCAGACGTATGGACTCGAGTCACAAATATTGATGACTTGCAACTCGCACTTTGACTTTAACTCCAATGACTCGTGACTTGACCTTGAAGCCTTTATGACTCTAAAACTGACCCTGATACCCTCCCAAACTGACCTGATACCCTCCCCAAAACTGATACCCTGACTTGAATACCATCCCCCAAACTGACCTGATACCCTCCCTCAAACTGACCTTGATACCCTCCCCAAACTGACCTGATACCCTCCCCAAACTGACACTGATAACCCTCCCCAAACTTACCTGATACCCTTCCCCAAACTGACTGATACCCTCCCCAAACTGACCTGATACCCTCCCCAAACTGACCTTGATACCCTCCCCAAACTGACTGATACCCTCCCAAACTGACCTTGATACCCTCCCCAATGACCTGATACCCCCCCAACTGATGATCCCTCCCCAAACTGAACCTGATCCTCCCCAACTGACTTGAACCCTCCCCAAAACTGATTGATACCCTCCCAAACTGACCTGATACCCTCCCAAACTGACCTGATACCCTCCCCAAACTGACCTGATACCCTCCCCAAAACTGACCTGATTACCCTCCCCAAAACTGACCTGATACCCTCCCAAACTGACCTGATACCCTCCCCAAACTGCTGATACCCTCCAATACCTGATACCCTCCCCAAACTGACCTGATACCCTCCCCAAACTGACCTGATACCCTCCCCAAAGCTGACCTGATACCCTCCCCAAACTGACTTGATACCCTCCCCAATACGCTGATACCCTCCCCAAACTGACTTGATACCCTCCCAAACTGACTTGATACCCTCCCCAAACTGACTCTGTATACCCTCCCCAAACTGAACTTGATACCCTCCCAACTGACTGATACCCTCCCCCAAAATGAACCTTGATACCCTCCCCAAACTGACTTGATACCCTCCCCAAACTGACTTGATACCCTCCCCAAACTGACTTGATACCCTCCCCAAACTGACTTGATACCCTCCCCAAGCACAAATATTAAAAATGATGCTATTAAAAAAAAGTGTGCAGCGCATCAACTCTTCATTTAACGGATTACAGTTTGAATCGGACAGCAGCCAATCAAATTGTGGCAGCTGAGAAAAAGTTGCGTGTGGCAGTGCAGAGGAACGTCGGGGGGTGAATTCAGATGGAGCCCTTGGAAAGATGATACCCAAAATTATTATTTTCGGATACAAAGACGACATTGTATCAACAAAAAACGGATTGCAACTTGCACAACATGCGGGAAGAAAATGACAGACGGAGGCGCAACAATTTCCAACTTTGTTCGACATTTGAAGCTGCACAAAGAACGGTAAGTCGTGGCTAATATAGCCGACAGGTATATATTTTATTACTTTACTAGTGTATCATGTAGTCTAATGTAACATTAAATCAATGAGCCTCCACAAAGTCAGTCGGTGCGGGAACGTGATCATTGCACCCAAGATTGAGCTACAACTGGCTAGGCAGTTGGCAGCCTAAATCCTGCCTGATGTTACTACTGTTCCTAAAACCATTGACATACGTTAGCCTACTGTAACTACACAGAGAGAGAGAGTGTGTGTGTGTGTGTGTGTGTGTGTGTGTGTGAAGGTTGGGCGATTGTGTACAAGCCTACAACGCCCGATATTGCGCCCCATAGCAATCCTTGATAGTCGATCACCATTGGGGGGGGGGGGTTCTCATGGCTACCAATGGATTTCCAAGGAAATATAACGTTTATTTGTAAAGTAATAAATATATAGATATTTTTAAAAGCATTCATGATTTGCGTAAATGTCATATACTAACTTACTCTTGTTAAAAATATGAAATGGTATTACATTTGGTGAAGAGCACATTATGACTTGTTTGGGACTTGAGACTTGACTCGGACTTGCCTGTCTTGACTTGGGACTTGACACTTACTTGTGACTTGTAAAACAATGACTTGGTCCACCTCTGCTATCTACACTATGGTAGATAAAAGACCCTCCATGTACAGTGTGCACGTACACTTGGATGATCAGGGACAAAATGTCTTAATAATAATTTTATCTTGTTATTGGTCATGGACGTAAATTGTTATGACGGTAAAAGCCACGAGTCCAGACATTAGTTCCTGTATGTGTGTCTGATCATTTAAGACTTTCTTCTCATGTTGTAAAAACAAATCCATTTGTCTACATACGAGTTCCTGTCTGACACTGACCTGTGTGAGCTGTATCCCTCCAGCATCTGCGAAGGCACACCTCAGGTTGACCGCCTGGCTGGGGTAGGACATCACTTCCGGTTCCACCTTCACCTGCTGAGACACAGTCGCTGGGAGGAAGAGCAGAGGACGTTAGCGCACCTTTCACCACGGCTTCCTGTTTTCCCCTCCATGTTCTACGTCAGAGGCCATGAAGGAAAGGGGAGTAGGAGAGGAAGCTTGTTGAGACTATTGGGACCAGGCCACAGCCTGCCTGATGAGAAGAGGAGGCTTGTTGGGACTATTGGGACCAGGCCCCAGTCTGCCTGATGAGGAGAGGAGGCGTGTTGGGACCAGTCCACAGCCCCAGTCTGCCTGATGAGGAAAGGAAGCTTGTTGGGTCTATTGGGACCAGGCCCCAGCCCCAGTCTGCCTGATGAGGAGAGGAAGCTTGTTGGGACTATTGGGACCAGGCCCCAGTCTGCCTGATGAGGAGAGGAAGCTTGTTGGGACTATTGGGAGCAGGCCCCAGTCTGCCTGATGAGGAGAGGAAGCTTGTTGGGACTATTGGGAGCAGGCCCCAGTCTGCCTGATGACAGATTGTAGTGCTGTGGAATGGTCTGGTACACCATTAAGACTACCTACAGTAAGCAAGTAGGTCAAAGCTCCAGGAGTCTGCTAGAGGGGTGTGTGTGCGCCTCCCCCATTCTAGCGATGAGTGGAGGAAACAGGACATGTAGTGAAGAGGAAAAAGCCCAGTACGCTCCACACCGGTCATAAATCATTTGGATGGCTTATGCTTTTCTAGAACCAGCCATTTACTCTGGGCTCACACACACACACACACGCTGTGTACAGGGATTGGTGTGTGTTTGTGTACATGTTTTCCTACATTATCAGGACCACAACGTCCTGACAAGTCACCAGAAGGTGTCTTTCGTGCATGTCTGAATGAGAATGTAATTAACTGTATGAATGAGTGTGCGTCGGTGTGTCTGTCCGGTCTACCTGTTCTACGTAAAAACAAATTATCTGCTGCGACACACCTGTCAATGTTTACCAACATTTCAATCTCTCACTCTGTGTGTGTTCCCATATTGTGTAGCCACACTTCTTAATATGATGCACACACCGAAGTGATTGATACTGAAATTTATTTTAGCATCATAACTGGTTCTACTGGTTTGTCCATCCTCTCTGAGTGGAGAAACACAAACTACTGTGGAAGACAGAGAAGAAGGTGGGGTGGAAGACACACCATCCCTATAGAGACACGAGTCAAAGGCCAGGACTGGCGGTCTTCTCTGGTGGTGGTTATGAGCAATCCACACAGCCTACCTCTGCTACCATGGTCTTTAAACAGGAAGAGCGACACACACACAGAAACACAGACAGAGAGACAAAAAGAGACAGACAGGGAGAGGAAAGAGAGAAGGAGAGAGAAAAGAACAGGAGAAGAAAAAAGAGAAGAGAGAGATAGAGAGAAAGAGACAGACAGGGAGAGAAAAGAGAGAGAAAGAGAGACAGAGACAGAGACGGGGAGAAGAGAGAGAAAGAAGACGAGACATGCAGACGGGAGAGAGAGAAAAGAAGAGACAGAGACAGAGACGGAAGAGAGAGAGAGAGAGAAGAGAGACAGAAGACGGAAGAGAGAGAAGCAGCAAAGAAGACAGAGACAGGAAAGAGAGAAAGAGAGAAAGGAGAGACAGGAGACAGGAAGAGAGAAAGAGACGCAGAGAGACGAGAAAGAGATCGAGAAGAGTGAGGAAAGAAAGAGAGCAGGAAAGAGCAAAAGAAAACAAGCAAGGCATTTCCTAGAATACCCACCAATCTCTCCCAGCATGACCCATGTCAAGACTCAAACCACAAAATAACCCTTCGCAACCAGCAACCTCTTTACAACCTACCCACCCCTGGAGACCTGCCTGTGGACTTAAACAGAGCCAGAAGCACTGGTTATTCCCCTCATTACGATATTAACAGCATTAGCGTTGATGAAAGCCTGGGGCGCAAAGGGAGTTTCGCGCAATATCCTTCACAGATAAAGGTTCCTTTCCTTATACTGAACAAATCAATGAGGGAGTGAGGTGAATGAGTCAGTGCACAGAGTTGAAGGGTTCAGAATCTGAGCGTGTTCTAGCTGGTATCCTGGTGCCTTTCCAGACCTTGTGACCTGTGTGTAATATTGGTGTCCTAGTGTAGGGGCCTACTGCTGTGTGATCTAGGTTGTTTTGGAGTGTTTTGTGAGGGATCAGGCAGCAGCCTCATTCATCCACCTGCAGCAGATAGACCAACTATAGATTAGCTCTGGGACCTGCTCGGCTCTAGTGAGGGAAGGAGGGAGGCATGGAGGGCTATTGAATCCCAGGGATTGCTCGTCTTCACTGGGGAGTATGAATTGAGTCAACCTTGCACGCAACAGGTCATTACACAGACCTGTATTGATAAGCATGCACACATAGTACGCAAGCACACAATACACGCACACTCAACACACAACACATGTTTAATCCCGGAAGGCAGGCAG
>NC_036874.1:4716346-4718611 GCF_002910315.2 Salvelinus sp. IW2-2015 | reverse complement strand
GCAGAAAGCCCAGAGGGACAGGGCTGAGGAAAGCCTGCCTGCTGTCAGTCACAGACAGAGCAATAAGAGGAAAACCAACCCAGTTTAACTCTCTCTAAGCCAAGATGAGAGGAGGATGAGGAGAGGAATGGTTTGAGACATTCGACCCCCCAGGGATATAAAATATAACCCACCCTCTGAAATGACTAACCCCCCGGGGGTTGTAGACTATCATTAGAACAGCATGGGTTGACTAGGATATTTATGGTGTGTGTGTGTGTGTGTGTACGCGCTGTGTCGCTAAGGTAAGGATGCCTTAAACAGATAACTAATATTAAAAACTATAAAATACAGAGAAGAGTGAAGTGGACAAATAAAAATAGAATGAGGAGGGGAGAGGGATTTGGAGATGAGAAGATTAAAGGGAGAGAGAGCGAGAAAGAAAGAAGATTGAAGGGTAGAGAAAACCGAGAGTGAGAGGAGTCTGTAACCAACAAGACCCTGAACATATTCTACCCCCAAGCCATAAAACTGTGTTAAATATACTGAACCAAAATATAAAAATGCAACAATTTCAACGATTTTACTGAGTTACAGTTCATCATATGAGGAAATCAGTTAATTGAAATAAATGAATTAGGCCCTCATGTATGGATTTCACACGACTGGTCAGGAGGGCAACCTTGGGAGCCAGGACCAACCAATCAGAATGAGTTTTCCCACAATAGGGCTTTATTATAGACAGAAATACTCCTTAGCTTCATCAGCTGTCCGGGTGGCTGTTCTGAGACGATCCTGCAGGTGAAGAAGCCGGATGTGAAGGTCCTGGGCTGGCGTGGTTATACGTGGTCTACAATTTTGAGGCCAGTAGGACATACTGCCAAATTCTCCAAAACGACATTGGAGACAGCTTATGATAGAGAAATTAACATTCAGTTCTCTAGCAACAGCTCTGGTGGCCATTCCTGCAGTCAGCATACCAATTGCACACTCCCTCAAAAACATTGGTGGCATTGTTTTGTGTGACAAAACTGTGTAATGATCATGCTGTTTAATCAGCTTCATAATCGATCCACCTGATAGGTGTGGCATATTATCTTGAAAAAGGACAAATGCTCAAACAAGGATTTAACAAATATTAGGCCACAAAATTTTAGAGAACTAAGCTTTTTGTGCGTATGGAGAAATTCTGTGACCTTTTATTTCAGCTCATAAAACATGGGACCAACACTTTACATGTTGCGTTTATATTTTTGTTCAATAGAGTTAACCAATAGCTACCCGGAGATACTGCATTGACCTTTTTTTGCACAAACTCTTGACTCATCACATACGCTTCTGTTACCGTTTAGTCTATCCTGTTGCCTAGTCACGTTTTCTATTATTATTTGTCTTTTCTCCCTCTCGGCATTGTTGGGAAGGGCCTGTTAGTAAGCATTTCACCGCTAGTCTACACCTGTTGGTTACCAAGCATGTGACAAATAACATTTGATTTGAGACAGTTGAAGGGTAGAGGAAACAGACAGAGAGGGGAGACGGTTGAAGGGTAGAGGAAACAGACAGAGAGGGGAGACGGTTGAAGGGTAGAGGCGGACAAAAGACAGGAGAGGGGAGACGGTTGAAGGTAGAGGAAACAGACAGAGAGGGGAGACGTTGAAGGTAGAGGAAACAACAGAGGAGGGAGACGGTTGAGGGTAGAGGAAACAGAACAGAGAGGGGAGACGGTTGAAGGGTAGAGGAAACAGACAGAAGGGGGAGACGGTTGAAGGTAAGAGGAAACAGACAAGAGGAAGACAGTTGAAGGGTAGAGGAAACAGACAGAGAGGGAGACAGTTTGAAGGGTAGAGGAAACGACCAGAGAGGAGACGTTGAAGGGTAGAGGAAACAGACAGAGAGAGGAGCAGTTGAAGGGTAGAGGAAACAAGACAGAGAGAGGAGACAGTTGAAGGGTAGAGGAAACAGACAGAGAGGGGGCCGAATCGGTTGAAGGGTAGAGGAAACAGACAGAGAGGGGAGACGGTTGAAGGGTAGAGGAAACAGACAGAGAGAGGAGACAGGTTGAAAAGCTAGAAGGAAACAGACAGAGAGGGGAGACAGTTGAAGGGTAGAGGAAACAGACAGAGAGAGGAGACAGTTGAAGGGTAGAGGAAACAGACGAGAGAGGAAGACGTGAGAGGGTAGACGGAAACAGACAGAGAGGGGAAGACGGTTTGAAGGGTAAGAGGAACAGACAGAGAGGAGACAGTTGATAGGGTAGAGGAACAAGACAGAGAGAGGAGACAGTTT
>NC_036874.1:4712988-4713991 GCF_002910315.2 Salvelinus sp. IW2-2015 | reverse complement strand
GGAGACGGTTGAAGGGTAGAGGAAACAGACAGAGGGGAGACGGTTGAAGGGTAGAGGAAACAGACAGAGAGGGGAGACGGTTGAAGGGTAGGATGGAGAGGGAGGAGACAAAGAGAGAAGGTTGCAGGGGAGGAGAGAGAGAACAGAAGCTGTGTGTCAGTCAGTGCTGCTCTACTTTACTGTGCTCAGTTTAACGCCTAAAGGATGGGTGACACACAACACGCCAACCAACACACACACCAACACGTACACAGATTTGGCATCTAAAAGTAGCACATCACTGTTCAAGTCAGCATCCTAAGTACTGTCACCAATCATTATGTCTCTCCCTCTCACACACCCTGAGAGCAGTACCACCCCTGCCATATTAACCCCGTCCTCTCTGAGCTCTGCATGACATCTACATATTTCCCACCATGCCTTTGATGAAGGGAAAACGGATGGGAAAGAGGTGTGCCGCGAGGATGGAAGGATGAGACAGCTAGGAGATGTCAAAGTGATGCAGGATGAGTGGACAGCAAGCAAGAGAGCGAGAGAGAGAGAGGGAGGGAGGGAGACAGCAGGGTGAGAGACCGGTGAAAGAGATATGAGGGAGAAATGGAGAGAACAGGGTACAAGCAATGGAGGGGAGGGAAAGAGTGAGAAACCGAGACAGACCTCAAGAGAAGGGGAAGCAATCAACAAATTTGATGAGCAACATCTGAGGGGCACAGKGAGAAAGAGAAGGAGAGCAGGAGACAGACAGTGAAAGTGAGATAAATAAAGTAGGAGAGATGTTTAGACAGAGGAAAAGTAGAGAATGAGAGCGAGCACAGGAGAGGGAATCGGTGCATGGAGAACAGAATGACAGAAGGAAAGAGGAAAAGGGAGAGAGGGAGGTGTGGAGCAGTAGAGGAGAGCAAAGGTAGACTACACACACACTTGACCTTGAGAGAAAATGAGGACTGTCTCAGAATAGAGGGCAGAGGAACAGTGGGAGTATGACACCACCCCCCCCCCCCCC
>NC_036874.1:4666184-4706082 GCF_002910315.2 Salvelinus sp. IW2-2015 | reverse complement strand
CTCCCTCCCCGTCGGTCTGCCCGTCTGTCTGCTTAGCTCCCCGTCGGTCTGCCCGTCTGTCTGCTTAGCTCCCCGTCGGTCTGCCCGTCTGTCTGCTTAGCTCCCCGTCTGTCTGCTTAGCTCCCCGTCGGTCTGCCCGTCTGTCTGCTTAGCTCCCCGCCGGTCTGCCCGTCTGTCTGCTTAGCTCCCTGTCGGTCTGTCTGCTGCTTACCTGAATCAGCGTGTGACTGAGTGAGGGAGTGAGGCTGATGGCTAATGGTTCTCTTGTCCTCTGTCTGATGGTCACTGATGCAGCACAGTCCATCTCCAGCCCCAAAGAGGCCAGTTATTTACAGAGTAACACCACATCCCCAGTACTCACTAGACCATTTACTGGCCAAAACAAGCATTCCGCCTAGTGTCTAATACCATGCAGGCTTAACCCTCAAACAGTATTCCCTGCTGGTCTCAAGTCCTGTTCAGTTGGGAGGAAACTGAAAATATTTGGAAATTGAGTAAAGCAGGGAGGTTCAACCTGCATGTGTCCAATAAGAACAAAGAGGTGTATTTTCCACTGCTAAACATTGTGCTGTGATGTATCCTACTGAGAATGGCCTTATACATTAGCCCCTATGCTACCCTGTTCTCTCCAGAGCTCTGTGGTGGTCCATTTGTTCAATCATCCTGGACCTTGATTTATTTCATTACCTACATTATCTGCTGCACTCCCTCTGGTATTCAACCAAACACATTTAGTCTTTTATCTCCTCAGTGTGATCCTGTGGGCTGGCCAGTGGTTGGTCTCTGGGCTTGGAGCCAAATAACCTGCATCTCTGCAAGTACTCTGACTGCCATTGTGTCACTGACATCCGTCCCAGATGGAACCCTAGTCCCAATATAGTGTGTGTTTAGAGCCCTGCGGGCCGTGATCAAACATAGTGCACTACTTAGGCAATAGGGTACTATCTGGAAGAATGCCTGTGACTGGGCTAATAAAGTAGTCTAATAAGTAGTTGCTGCTGTAGGCTGTGTGGTGGCGAGGGAGAACATACATTAGCCTTTGTGCCTTCTGGTCTAGGAGAATAACAGCCTTGATACAGGCTACAGTGGTAGAATCTACTGTAACTGTGTATAATGGCGGGCATTTGCCCTCTAAACTACACACTCTTCTCTCAAAGTAACAGCAGAATTGGGATGCTGTGTAGTCTGTACAGCATCTCTACTTGAAGTGCCTCATCTTGAGGTGTAAAAAACATCCTTTGCTCTTTAGACAACCATAACAACCTGTACTGTAGACAATAAGTCAGAACTTTAGTTGACTGTTTATTCAGCAAATTAAACATCCACCTGATAATATCCCCTTATTCAATTACATTGTTAGACTCGTTCAATGACATTCATATTTCAAAAAGAGGGAACATGTCTACACACACAGTTTGGTACGCAGGGAGCAGAGTGTTGCGTAGTAAGGCTTACATGCTGACCAGACCAGACTTGTCACGTGTGCAAGCGTAGCAAAAATGTACACATACATGTTGGGCCTCCCGGGTGGCGCAGTGGTCTAGGGCACTGCATCGCAGTGCTAGCTGCGCCACCAGAGGCTCTGGGTTCGCGCCCAGGCTCTGTCGCAGCCGGCCGCGACCGGGAGGTCCATGGGGCGACGCACAATTGGGCTAGCGTCGTCCGGGTTAGGGAGGGTTTGGCCGGTAGGGATATCCTTGTCTCATCGCGCTCCAGCGACTCCTGTGGCGGGGCTTCGGAGGACGCGTGGCTTTCGACCTTCGTCTCTCCCGAGCCCGTACGGGAGTTGTAGCGATGAGGCAAGATAGTAATTACTAGCGATTGGATACCACGAAAATTGGGAAGAAAAGGGGATACAATTCWTTTTTTTTTTAATTAAAAAATGTACACATACATGTTATTCAATCATCGTAGCCAGGCGCTAAAATAGAACTTGGTTCCATTTGTGACGCTTGACACGCTGCAAGTCCCACCTCTCCCATCTCCTCATTGGTTTTTAGGAGCATATACCCACGTGGGTGATTGAAAGATGAACTGAGGTCCACACTCCAGTCGGTGGTGGTAATGCACCTTAAAGTTGGTTGCCATAAAGTCCAAAGAAGAAGCCTGAAGGAGGAGAGATTACTAGAAACACACTTTTACCCTCTTATCTGTGGATTAATTGTCAGAGTAGAGGACCTTGTGCATTTCAGGTAAAATAACAACCCAATGTTTATATCCCAGGACAAATTAGCTAGCAAGCTAGCTAGCTAAAATGGCATCAATGTTTAATGCTTTTCGACATGTCCCCAAATGAATATACTTGGTTGAGAGTTTGTTTGGATATTTCAACCTGCGTGTCCTGATCGCATCTGGTGTGGGTGGACAGAATCAACATGTGCGCGTGTTGGAATATATACACAGTGAATAACCAGTGCAGAGCGGATGTGCAGGAGTACGAGGTAATTGAGGTAGATATGTACATATAAGTAGGGGGTAAAGTGACTAGGAAACAGGATAGACAATACACAGTAGCAACAGTGTATGTGGTGAGTGTGAAAGTGTGTGTGTGTGTGTGTGTGGCATCAGTATGCATGCGTGCGTATGTTGTGTATGTGGGCGTGTGTGTGTGTGTGTGTGTTCCTCCTGTCTGTTTGCATACCAAAGCTTGTTTGCTTACATGCTTTGTATTAGAATTTGTTCTGTAGGGAGTATGTTAATATTTACGCACAAAAGTCAAGTTTGTTCCTTAATTACACAAAAACAAAAACTAGTTAATTTAAATAGTTAGAGGCATACTAACTGAAAGTAAAACTAGACAGTGACCCTACCTGTACTCTCAGGTCACTGACGCGTACTGTATATGACTGAGTGTGAGAACTACTACAGCAGGATCTGACAGTGGCATCCAGTCCCTTTACTACAGGGACCCAGCAGGCTCTGACAGGGGCCTCCAGTCCCTTTACTACAGGGGCCCAGCAGGACCTGACAGGGGCCTCCAGTCCCTTTACTACAGGGGCCCAGCAGGATCTGACAGGGGCCTCCAGTCCCTTTACTACAGGGGCCCAGCATGATCTGACAGAGGCCTCCAGTCCCTTTACTACAGGGGCCCAGCAGGATCTGACAGAGGCCTCCAGTCCCTTTACTACAGGGGCCCAGCAGGATCTGACAGAGGCCTCCAGTCCCTTTACTACAGGGACCCCAGCAGGATCTGACAGACTAAATGTATTACATGCTGTATCTCAGTGGATTTCCACCCTTCCCCCCCTCTCGTTCCTCCCTTGCTCTCTCTCCCCCCAGTCTCTCGCTCTCTACCCCCTCCCCTCCTTCTCAACAGGTATGCACATACCAGAGAACAGAAGTCAATTCTGGTCCAGTGAGTTTGTGTGGATCGAGTGATCGTTATAGGAGCAGACTTTGAATAAGGCTCCACCCCAAATGGCACCCTATTCCCTAAATACAGTAGGGTACTACTTTTGACCAGGGCTCATAGGGCATGCATCATATGACTGAGTGCAGCCATACAGTAGCTGAATTTAGTTGCAAACAGTAGTGCACTAAATGTCCAGAGTAGCGTAGTCTCCTAAGGGTTTACCTACTAACATACAGTACTGAACATTGACATGGTTTTGTACCATTCTGTACAGTACATTCTACATAATTTAAGAGGCACAGGCAAAGCAAAAGCCCAGTACTCAACTAAACAAAAAACAAGCGGGCGCACACACACCCAAGCGGACACACGGCGAGGCCCAGGCAGGCACTCGTCTCTACAGGCTGAATTATTCATTTCCTGGTGAAAAAGAGCACAGCGGTCTCCTCTTCTCATACCTCCATTATTGATAAAGAGAACATTTACACTGGGGAGGGGGGGCACAAGAAAGAGCGAGCGAGCGAACAATATAAAGAAAGAGGATGGGTTTGTGACTCCAGAGAGACTACAGGAGGATGCACATGTGGTTGTGTTGTGGGCCTTTGTCTGGTTGTTGGCCTGTTCAGGCCCCATAAAGACAACACATGGTTGTTTACACAGAACAGAGAGGACACTGCTCTCCTCAGCCAAATATACTGCTGCTACTGCATGACTCAGTCTCTCTGCAGTTATACTGCTACAGTCTCGATGGATGCGTGGGCCCGGGTCAAACGTAGTGCACTATAAAGGGAATAGGGTGGCATTTGGGAAAAAACCGACTGCTACAGTACAGTCCACCTCTCCTCTGGGACTGTCTGGCCATGACAGCTTTGTTTATTTCCCCACTTTATTTCAGTCCAGGTCCTCTCACTCTCACGTTTTATCCTTCTAGCTTTGGTCTATCCTTGTTCATCTGGTTCTGGCCTAGTCTTCTCACTCCACCTCATTCCAACCAATACCTCCCCAGGGAGATCCTAGCTAATACAACCCAGACCTCAGATCAATGTCAGGGGAAACTTCAGGATCAGTTCCTCAAAAACTTCCCTGATCTCTCTTCTTAGTTTTAGCCTTGTCCGACACCTCTTTAGCGAGTCTAGCAGGCTGCCAGCTTCAGCAGAAAAACACAGGTTCCCCGACATCTCTTTCACCCGATCTGTCTGTCTGCCATTATCTCACCTCAGCCCCAGAATAGTTTCATCAACTATACAGGTCTAGGATCACAGGGAGTGGCAGGTGATCAGGTAGACACACACTGCACCAGACAGGTATTCCTCCAAAAGGTTTTTAAGTTATGGACATAAATAAATATACACAATTGCAACTTTATCGCGTGCTGGCCTCTTGTACTACTCAAAACTGTCTGCATTCTATGTGGGTGTGTGAACGAGTCCATCACTCCTGTGCAGTGTAACAATGTGTCTATAACAAGGGGATATGTCTGGTTACAGTAGGTGTGAGCTTCTGATTCATCTGCTGATAAAAATCACTCCTGGGGTTTAGTGAAAGATTCCATGACAACACCTCAGTTTACACCTCGTCAACAACACAAACACAGCTGTGTTGCCACACTCCCTCGCTGCCATCAGTTACATTCAACTTTAATTCACCTTGGGCTGTTTCCCCAGCTGCTTTGCAAAGCTGTCACTCAAACCTAATTACACACGCCCATTGGGTCGCCGTCATGACTTGTAAGAGTCCGTTCCCTAATCAAAGAGACCAATCCAATTTCTGATACTTTTAGAGGATTAATGAAGATGACTTCAAGGTTTTACTGTTAACCTACAAAGCGTTACATGGGCTTGCACCTACCTATCTTTCCGGGTTGGTCCTGCCGTACATACCTACACGTACGCTACGGTCACAAGACGCAGGCCTCCTAATTGTCCCTAGAATTTCTAAGCAAAACGCTGGAGGCAGGGCTTTCTCCTATAGAGCTCAATTTTTATGGAATGGTCTGCTACCCCATGTGAGAGACGCAGACTCGGTCTAACCTTTAAGTCTTTATTGAAGACTCATCTCTTCAGTAGGTCATATGATTGAGTGTAGTCTGGCCCAGGAGTGTGAAGGTGAACAGAAAGGCTCTGGAGCAACGAACCGCCCTTTCTGTCTCTGCTGGCCGGTTCCCCTCTCTCCACTGGGATTCTCTGCCTCTAACCCTATTACAGGGGCTGAGTCACTGGCTTACTGGTGCTCTTTCATGCCGTCCCTAGGAGGGTGGCATCACTTGAGTGGGTTGAGTCACTGACGTGATCTTCCTGTCTGGGTTGGCGCCCCCCCTTGGGTTGTGCCGTGGCGGAGATCTTTGTGGGCTATACTCGGCCTTGTCTCAGGATGGTAAGTTGGTGGTTGAAGATGTCCCTCTAGTGGTGTGGGGGCTGTGCCTTGGGAAAGTGGGTGGGGTTATATCCTTCCTGTTTGGCCCTGTCCGGGGGTATCATCGGATGGGGCCACAGTGTCTCCTGACCCCTCCTCTCTCAGCCTCCAGTATTTATGCTGCATTAGTTTATGTGTCGGGGGCTAGAGTCAGTTTGTTATATCTGGAGTACTTCTGTCTTATCCGGTGTCCTGTGTGAATTTAAGTATGCTCTCTCTAATTCTCTTTCTTTCTCTCTCTCTCTCTCGGAGGACCTGAGCCCTAGGACCATTACCTCAGGACGACCTGACATGACTCCTTGCTGTCCCAGTCCACCTGGCCGTGCTGCTGCTCCAGTTTCAACTGTTCTGCCTGCGGCTATGGAACCCTGAGCTGTTCACCGGACCTGCTACCTGTCCCAGACCTGCTGTTTTCAACTCTCTAGAACCGCGAGAGCGGTAGAGATACTCTTAATGATCGGCTATGAAAAGCCAACTGACATTTACTCCTGAGGTGCTGCACCCTCGACAACTACTGTGATTATTATTATTTGCACCATGCTGGTCATTTATGAACATTTGAACATCTTGGCCATGTTCTGTTATAATCTCCACCCGGCACAGCCAGGAGAGGACTGGCCACCCCTCATAGCCTGGTTCCTCTAGGTTTCTTCCTAGGTTTTGGCCTTTCTAGGGAGTTTTTCCTAGCCACCGTGCTTCTACACCTGCATTGCTTGCTGTTTGGGGTTTTAGGCTGGGTTTCTGTACAGCACTTTGAGATATCAGCTGATGTACGAAGGGCTATATAAATAAATTTGATTTGATTAATATAGTGTATGTCAGAGGTAGGACAACCCTGGTCCTGGAAGACAACCCTGGTCCTGGAAGACAACCCTGGTCCTGGAAGACAACCCTGGTCCTGGAAGCTATAGGCTCTTCATGTTTTTGATTTAACCGACCTGGAAGACCAGGTGTCTTGAATTTAGGCTGAACTGAACTGATCAATCAGCTCAGTTGGTCAGGGCTGCGTTCAGTATCCAAAAAAATAATATAATGTTATATTGAACTGAAACGGTGCGGTACTGACCAACCAGTTAAACAGGGAGGAGCTGGGTTGTGAGTTTAAAACTCACCACTGCCCTTTAAATACGTCACTCATTACTTCAAGCCACGACCCGGCACACCTTCCGAACGGAGAAAACCTCTCTCAGAGTCCGTATAAGAACATACAAGAAGATTTTGGGAAAACGTGTCGTTCAGTAGAAACCGTTCCACAACATAGAAAATGTTCAAGCTAACTAAACGCACCCCTGGTGTGGTGCCTAGTTGGAACAAAATCCTGCAGTACCTGCGGCACACAAGTAACAGGGTTACCTACCCCTGGTGTATGTGATATGTAGAGTGCATTAAACCACAATCTGTCTGACTGGATCAGGACTCATGCATCAAACCAATATGGCTGGCTAACAGAACGCTGACTGAGGGACAGGGTAGTGAACGCTTAGTCAGATATCAGCTGATTGTCAACATCAGAACAGCGGAGGATGACTCTGGCCTAAATTAGAAAGCTAGCCCGTTGGAATGAATCACTGCTGACAAGCAAGGGATGAGAGAAGAGAAGGGAGACACAGACATAACGTGAGACACACCAAGAGGCTGAGAGAGTGAGAGACAGAAAGGGGTAGAAAGAGTCTTTGTGAAGGAAGTAACAGAACAGTTCGATTGTCCTGCTGTTCCTCTCAGGTCTGTTAGGACCGGTAGACGGATGGGTTTCCTCCTGCTATTGTTCCCATTCTGAATAGGTGGCGGGCTATATGAAACCCAGCGCTCTAACACACGCCTCCCATAGGCTCTCACCTCACTGGAGGTAAAGAAGAAGAAGGATGGGATAAGAGAGAGAACACAGCCTTCCTTCCTGTGTGATCATGAACTGGATTTAAATAGAAGCTTTAGTTTAACATTGTAAGAGAGAATGGTGTGAACCAACCAACAGCACGGTCCTATAGCGCTTTCAATCAAACACCTCTACAGCACAAATAGGGAGTTGGTATATTACCTACGTCACCATGGTGACTGGCACTGTGAACACTGTGTCCATCGTGAGCTAGCAGGTTTAAACAGTGTTATTAGTAAAGTGGTCCAAACGTTATCACATCACTGAGGGTTTATTAAAGCAACAATCATTGAGTGGACATTTACCTGCCTCTCTTTGGGCTTTGCACACTGATCTAAGGCAATGGCAGCTCTCTGAAGATCACACAGGAACAATAGTGCACACGATTACACAGTCACACATCATCAGGCAGGAACAGTCACCCATCTCCCAGTCATTACAGTTAGAAAGGGCTGCCTTTGTTGACTGTCTATTCTGTTAAGATAGAGTGATGGATATAGAGCTGGAGGAGGGGAGAGATAGGACATAGTCCCTAAATAGACCCTCTCTCATGGCCCTCCGAGTCCCAGTCATGCTCTGATGCCCTACTACAACAGGGGCCCATAATCAGACTGTAATCAGTAACACAGACAGAGAAACAAGCAATTGAGGCTGTATTCTGTTGTAGCCTAATTTGACTGTGTTCTCCACATTTCACTGTTTCTCATTTCTGTTCAAAAGGGAAAAGATGTTCACCGTTCCCCCCCAAACCAAGACCTGAAACTATTCATTCAGTTATCACAACGTGTTCTAATTTTGTTCACTGGTATCAAAGTTCACAGTTCTGATTTGGGCCAGAGGACTTCTTTCAGAAAAGGGATGCAAGGGGAATTTGTAAATCACACACACACTTTCATCTGAAGCTGTAACATACAGAGTCCAGTAGAATGGGTGGATTAGTTCCCATCCAGTGGACTACATTCCTTCCTAAGCAACACGCTGGTATTTTAGGAGAATTTCCCGTTTCAGTGTAATGGTCAAATTCCAACAGAAAGTGCAGCTGCGAAAACTGAAACCTGCCCAAAACGTCACCATCAAACCAAGACTGTCGGTCGTGAAAGAGAAAGTTAATGTCTTACCGTATTTGTGTGGGTAAAAATGAACCACTGGTCTTTTAGGGGAATTTCCTGTTTCAGCGTGACGGTCAAATTCCAACTGTAGAAACTGAACCCTGCCCATAACATTACCATCAAACCAAAACTGTCGGGAGTGAAAGTGAAAGTCTTACTCAGTAAACATTGTACTCTGTATTTGTGTTGGTAAAAATAAACCACAGTAACAGGCAGCTTTTTTCTGCTGAGTCAACATGGAAACGAACAATGTCTTCTAGTGTGAGAACTCTGTTATGACTGACAGGTTAATAGATCTTCCTCCCGTCTTCCTCCCCTCTCCAGGTGTGGGATGTTGGGAATGAAAGGACACCTGGGCTGCTACCTACCTGAGGGCAGTGCTGCTGTGCTGTAACACACAAACCAAGTATCACATCAAACGCTAGCTGGCTAATCACACACACTAGCTAATGAGTCAGATCCTCAAAGGAGAGCCAGGAATTGACTGATCCTTCCTTTGAATCTCCATCAGCCCAGGCAGGAATATTCAGATGAACAGCAGCTCTACAGAGAGAGGGAGAAGGTCATAGGAAACCTGGAACCAGCTTGTCTTGTGAAATCTGATCTAATAGTATGAGGACAAAGTGCTGTTCCATATCTCTGTTCTCCACATGAGCAAAGTAGCACACACACAGGAAGGGTAGAAGCTTTATCTCTGCATCCTTTAAATTAGACTGCTTGTTGCGGATTTGAGTGACGGTTAAATCCCAGCTCCTGTGATATTCCGGAGCCGCCGTTCCTGCCTGGCGTTCCAGGGAGCAGCGTTGATTAGGAGCGGATCTGCCACGCTGATCCCAGATTTCCACCCCAGATCAGATCAGAGCCCCATCCATCAGCATAGAGGGAGGAGGTCAGAGGAACTAATTACAACGGTGGCAGCTAGTCTCTCTCATACACACCCCTAAGCCCGGCCAATGCCCCCAGTGCTCCAGGCATCAGAATGACACGACCCCCCTCCTTTTCAGAGAGCAATACACATAACCTTCAATGAGTTTCTCAGGTACTGTAAGGAACCAATACACACTCTACACACTCACAGCTGACATGTCTATCAATGTCTAGTTCAGGCCAATACAAGCCCCTCAATACTACAGTATAGTCAACTGCAGTAAATATTACAGTATAGTCAACAGCAGTCAATACTACAGTATAGTCAACAGCAGTCAATACTACAATATAGTCAACAGCAGTCATTGGCTTTATGTGACCGGCAGTCAATCCTCCAACATCCTGCTCCATTCAGTCAGACTGGACATAGACTGGCCCCTTGTTCAGATCACAACCCAGTTGTGCTTTCAACCTAGCCAACAGAATTAGAGGGGAATGAGAGACAGTGAGAGAAATAGATGGAGACAGAGAGAGATGCTCCAGAGTTGAGCAACAGCTGCTGAGCATCACATCTGTTCAGAGCAGAGTCATCAGCAAACAGACTGAAACAGACCCCACGGAGCACTGCCATAGGGAGAGAAAGAGAGAAAGAGAGAGGGATGATGAGAGAGCGAGAGGAGGGAAATAGCATAGATGGAGATAAAGCCACAGCAACAACCAGCTACTCTGAAATGGTACAGGAATCTAGAAGCACATGTTCTCTTCCTGCCTCTGCCTTCCTCAGCCCTTCACATCCCCCTCTCCCTTCCTTCCTCCATCCCTCGCTTTCTGAGACTGACAGAACAACAGGGGCCTGTGAGAGTGGAGATGAAAGGCTGGGGGTGGGGCGTGTGTGTGTTTGTGTGTGTGTTCTCATGAATGAATGACCCCTTGTTGAAAACCCCTCACAAACTGCCCTGTCCTCGACACAATGGCTAAAAACATAAACCACGGGGCAAGAGGTCACACTGTGTTAGAGAAGGGGAAAATCTATAGAGTTACATATCAGGATATTATTTTTAACGTTATATCGTATTGACGGCAGTTGGCTACACCAAGACTCCAGTATTTGTATAACTTGTTCACCATCTTGTTAAATAGGGCGCCAAATTGTTTTCAGCACTTTCATTTCTGGGCGGCAGGTAGCCTAGTGGTTAGAGCGTTGGACTAGTAACCGAAAGGTTGCAAGATCGAATCCCCGAGCTGACAAGATAAAAATCTGTCATTCTGCCCACTGAACAAGGCAGAGTTAACCCACTGTTCCTAGGCCGTCATTGAAAATAAGAATTTGTTCTTAATTGACTTGTCTGGTTAAATAAAGGTGAAATTAAAACATTTATTTCCACGATGATCCAAACTCATTTTCTCATGGCTCTCGCTCGTCTCTCTGCAGC
This sequence comes from Salvelinus sp. IW2-2015, assembly GCF_002910315.2. Lineage (NCBI taxonomy): Eukaryota > Metazoa > Chordata > Actinopteri > Salmoniformes > Salmonidae > Salvelinus > Salvelinus sp. IW2-2015. The sequence continues at coordinate 4,695,036 of NC_036874.1, read as the reverse complement.
AGACATATGGTGAGCAATATGTTTGGAACATCGAATCAGCACCAAAGTATCGTGATCATATCTTATCGTGAGGTCCCTGCTAATTCCCAGCCCTACTGTGTGTCCTTACTGTCCCCCCATCTCATGGGTGGTATTACCAAGTAAACCCCACTTCACCTCTAACAAACGTGTCTAATCTCATCTTAGTGCAGGTGAAAGTCATGGCCTCATCCCAGCTCCAGCAACAATACTGGGTGTACTGCGCTATAGCGGCCATTCCACCTGGAGGAACAGAACACAGTACTAGGAGAGGAACTCACTGTCCAGTCATGACTGCATGCCAAATGGCACCCTATTCCCTTTATAGTGCACTACTTTTGACGAGGGCCCCACATGTCTATGGCCAGAGTGTAACAGAGGGCAGTTCTGTAGCAGTGTGCTCTACTGTACATCACATGTCATTTGACAGCAAAGGGAGAGAACAGAGTAGTTTATGTTGATATCTCTCCATGGTCCCTGAGCAGAGCACAGAGCAGACTTTGTTGCTATCTCTCCATGGTCCCTGAGCAGAGCAGAGCAGACTTTATGGATCTCTCTCCATGGTCCCTGAGCAGAGCAGAGCAGAGCAGACTTTATGGATCTCTCTCCATGGTCCCTGAGCACAGCACAGAGCAGACTTTATGGGTAGCTCTCCATGGTCCCTGAGCAGAGCACAGAGCAGAGCAGACCTTATGGCTAGCTCTCCATGGTCCCTGAGCAGAGCACAGAGCAGACTTTATGGATAGCTCTCCATGGTCCCTGAAGACAGCACAGAAGCGACTTTATGGATAGCTCTCCATGGTCCTGAGCAAGCACAAGAGCAGACTTTATGGATAGCTCTCCATGGTCCCTGAGCAAAGAGCACAGAGCAGACTTTATGGATAGCTCTCCATGGTCCCTGAGCAGAGCACAGAGCAGACTTTATGGATTAGCTCTCCATGGTCCCTGAGCAGAGCACAGAGCAGACTTTATGGATTAGCTCTCCATGGTCCCTGAGCACAGAACAGAGCAGACTTTGTGTTGATCCTCTCTCCATGGTCCCTGAGCACAGACAGAGCAGACTTTATGGATAGCTCTCCATGGTCCCTGAGCACAGCACAGAGCAGACTTTATGGATGTCTTTCCATGGTCCCTGAGCACAGCACAGAGCAGACTTTATGGATGTCTCTCCATGGTCCCTGAGCAGAGCAGACTTTGTTGATGTCTCTCCATGGTCCTGAGCACAGACAGAGCAGACTTTGTGATTGTCTCTCCATGGTCCCTGAGCAGAGCACAGAGCAGACTTTATGGATAGCTCTCCATGGTCCTGAGCACAGCACAGAGCAGACTTTATGATAGTCTCCATGGTCCCTGAGCAGCACAGAGCAGACTTTATGGATAGCTCTCCATGGTCCCTGAGCACAGCACAGAGCAGACTTTATGGATGCTCTCTCATGGTCCCTGAAGCACAGCACAGAGCAGACTTATGGATAGCTCTCCATGGTCCCTGAGCCAGAGCACAGAGCAGACTTTATGGATAGCTCTCCATGGTCCCTGAGCACAGCACAGAGCAGACTTTATGGATAGCTCTCCATGGTCCCTGAGCACAGCACAGAGCAGACTTTATGGGATAGTCTCTCCATGGTCCCTGAAGCAGAGCACAGAGCAGACTTTGGTTGATTCTCTCATGGTCCCTGAGCACGAGCACAGAGCAGACCTTTATGTTCTATAGTGGGGTAAACAATTGCACTCCTTTGAGCTCTTCAGCTCTCCTCCTCCCCTCTTATCTCTTTCCCTCTTCTCATCCCCCGCCACAAATAACAATCTACCCCACACAGCAGGCACTTCCAAATATTTACTCAGTTCTGTTCTGAATACAAAGGCCATTCTCCCACTGCCTCAGATGTGTCTCTCACACACACTTTTCTGGAGACACAGAGAGACACACACTCGTGTACCTGCTCTCCACTAGTGATGGGGGGGGTTCGATGCGGTTACCTATCGGAATATAATTTGACAAGATCTTAATATTATTTTTGTGCTAGTTGTCTGTACCTGCACCAAAACTCCAGTATTTTTCCTCCATAGTTTGTTCTCCATCTTCTTTTTAAATTGGAAGCCAATTTCTTTTCAGCACCTTAATTTCCATGACTGATCAAAACTTGTTTTCTCATGGCTCTCTCTTGTCCCTCTGCAGCAGACATATGGTGAGCAATATGTTTGGAACATCAAAAATAAATAAATACATAATCACACTATCAAATTGCAATACATATAGAATCGCGAGAATCGCAATACACAGTGTTTCGGCACGTAAGTATGGTGATAATATCGTATTGTGAGGTCCCTGGCAATTCCCAGCCCTACACTCCACACACACGTTAGAAATCTCTCTCCTGCTGATCACCTCCGACTGCTCTACCGCTCTGTAACCACTCTCTAACGAGGAGGACTGCAGGTACAGTACAGTTCGCCCCTTTGGCTTGTGTGTGTGTGTGTGTGTGTGTGTGTGTGTGTGTGTGTGTGTTGCTCGCTCTCCCACACAGACACTTCTAATTTCTTAGTGTTCACACCTTTGTCCTCCATCTTTTCCTGTGTAGTTTGTGCCCTCCCTTTGTCTCTCTCATCATCCATCTTCACCTCTCTCCTCCCTCTCTCTTTGACCCCTCTTCACTCACCTTCCATCTCTTTTCCCTTCCTCGCTAACACTCCCTGTCACCCCGCCTCCTCCCCCTCTCTGACAGTCTCTGTGGTTCCACAGGTTGCACCTGTGTCTCATTAACGCCGCTGACGGTGTTGAAACGAGCTTCCCTTTCTGCTCTTCCCTCTCTCCTCTCGTCTCTCGTCTCCCCTTTAGCTACTGCCAAGGCACATTTATCTCTGTGTGCTGAACAATTATCTACCTCTCGCTTTCCAATCCCTCACTTTCTTTCTCTCTCTCCCTCTCCTGTCCGTTCAGCCATGGTAGACTGAGTTCAGATGGTTTCCTAGGTGGCCTGGTGGTGGTTGGGTTAGCTAGGTGGTTGGGTTAGCTAGGTGGTCTGGTGGTCAGGTTAGCTAGGTGGTTGGGTTAGCTAGGTGGTCTGATGGTTGGGTTAGCTAGGGGGTCTGGTGGTTGGGTTAGCTAGGGGGTCTGGTGGTTGGGCTAGTTAGGTGGTTGGGGTTTAGTAGGTGGTCTGGTGGTGGGTTAGCTAGGTGGTCTTGGTGGTCGGGTTAGCGGAGGTGGTCTGGTGGTCGGGTTAGCTAGGTGCTCGGTGGTGGGTTAGCTAGTGCTTCTGCGGTGGTCGGCTTAGCTAGGTGCTTCTGGTGGTCGGCTTAGCTAGGTGCTCGGTGGTCGGCTTGCTAGGTCTCTGGTGGCGGCTTAGCTAGGTGCTCTGTGGTCGCTTAGCTAGGTGCTCTGGTGGTCGGCTTAGCTAGGTGCTCTGGTGTCGCTTAGCTAGGTGCTCTGGTGTCGGCGTTAGCTAGGTGCTCTGGTGGTCGGCTTAGCTAGGTGCTCTGGTGGTCGCTTAGCTAGGTGCTCTGGTGGTCGGCTTAGCTAGGTGCTCTGTGGTCGGCTTAGCTAGTGCTCTGGTGGCGGCTTAGGCTAGGGGCTCTGGTGTCGGCTTAGCTAGTGCTCTGGTGGTCGGCTTAGCTAGGTGCTCTGGTGTCCGGCTTAGCTAGGTGCTCTGTGGTCGGCTGAGCTAGGGTGCTCTTAGTGGTCGGCTTAGCTAGGTGCTCGGTGGTTAGCTAGGTGCTCTGATGGTCGGGTGAGCTAGGTGCTCTGATGTCGGTAGCTAGGTGCTCTGATGGTCGGTTAGCTAGGTGGTCTGGTGGTCGGTTAGCTAGGTGGCTGTGGTCGGGTTAGCTAGTGGTCTCGGTTGGTCGGTAGCTAGGTGGTCTGGTGGTCGGGTTAGCTAGGTGGTCTGGTGGTCGGCGTTAGCTAGGTTAGCTAGGTTGGTCGCGGTTAGCTAGGTGGTCGTGGTGTTGGGTTAGCTAGTGTGGGTTAGCTAGGTGGCTGGTGATCTTGGTGGGTTAGCTAGTGGTCGGTTGGCTAAGGTGGTCGGTGTGGTTGGGTTTAGCTAGGTGGTTAGCTAGGTGGTCTGTGTTGGTTAGCTAGGTGGTCTGGTGGTTGGGTTAGCAGGTGGTCTGGTGGGGTTAGCTAGGTGGTCTGCTGTGTGGCGTTAGCATGGTCGGTGGTCGGTTAGCTAGGTGCTCTGGTGTCGGGTTAAGCTAGGTGCTCTGGTGGTCGGCTTAGCTAGGTGCTCTGGTGGTCGGCTTAGCTAGGTGCTCTGGTGGTCTGGCTTAGCTAGTGCTCTGGTGGTCGCTTAGCTAGGTCTCTGGTGGTCAGCTGTGCTCTAGCGTGCGGGGTCGGCTTAGCTTAGGTGCTCTGGTGGTCGGCCTTACGCTAGGTGCTCTGGTGTCTGCTTAGCTAGGGTGCTCTGGTGGTCGCTTAGAGCTAGGTGCTCTGTGGTCGCGCTTAGCTAGGGTGTCGGTTAGCTAGGTGTCTGGTGCTAGGGCTTAGGAGGCTAGCTCTGTAGCTAGTGTCTGGTCGGGTAGCTAGTGCTGCTGATGGTCGGGTTAGCTAGGTGCTCTGATGGTCGGTTAGCTAGGTTAGTCTGGTGTCGTTACTATTTTTCTTAGTGTGTTTTATATTTTTTTAGCTAGGTGTTGGTGGTCGGGTTAGCTAGGTGCTTGGTGTGGTTAGCTAGTGTTGGTCGGTTAGCTAGGTGGTCTGTGTGGGTTAGCTAAGGTGTCTGGTGGTCGGGTTAGCTAGTGTCTGTGGTAGCTAGGTGGTCTGTGGTGGTGAGCTAGGTGGTTGGGTTAGCTAGGTTGGTCTGGTGGTTGGGTTAGCTAGGTGGTCGTAGCTAGGTGTCTGATGGTGTTACTAGGTGGTTGTTACTAGGTGGTTGTGCTTGGCGTTTTTAGCTAGGTGGTCTGGTGGTTGGTTAGCTAGGTGTCTGCGGTGTTGGTAGCTAGGTGTTGGGTTAGCTAGGTGGTCTGTGGTTGGGTTAGCTAGGTGTCTGGTGGTGGGTTAGCTAGGTGGTCTGGTGATTGCGGTTAGCTAGTTGGTCTGGGGGTTGGTTAGGCTAGGTGGTCTGGTTGAGCGTACGTGGTGGTCTGCGTGTTGGGTTAGCTAGGTGGTCTGGTGGTTGGGTTAGCTAGGTGGTCTGGTGGTTGGGTTAGCTAGGTGGTCTGGTGGTTGGGTTAGCTAGGGGGTCTGGTGGTTGGGTGCCTGGAGGAGGATGGAGGCCAAGCCTCTCCAGCTTTCAAAACATCTCCTGGTCTGGTGGTGCATTCAGCTTCAATCTCCTCTATCCATACATCTAGAATATTCAATCATACAACAGGCCTTGTTGCTCCTCTCCCAGCCTGATTCAGATGGGCTGGTATGGACAACAGAGAAAGTGCAGTACATACTGAAATCTAGAGAATGGTAGATGTATCATTGTATGGTGTTTGTTAACTCCAGCTACATTTGCATGGTAGGACAATGCCATCCCCTTCCTCAAACTACGACTCACATCATTTACACTGAGTATACATAACATTAAGAACACCTGCTCTTTCCATGAGAGATTTGAGGACAAAAGTGCCTTTGAACGGGGTATAGTAGTAAGTTCCAGGCGCACCGTTTGAGTGTCAAGAACTGCAACGTTGCTGGGTTTTTCACTCTCAACAGTGTCTATCAAGAATAGCCCACCACCCAAATGACATCCAGCCAACTTGGCACAACTGTGGGAAGCATTGGAGTCAACATGGGCCAGCATCCATGTGGAATGCTTGACACCTTGTAGAGTCCATACCCCGACAAATTGAGGCTGTTCTGAGGGCAAAAGGGGGTGTACCTCAATATTAAGAAGTTAGGTGTTCCTAATGTTTTGTACCCTCAGTGTACAGCCGTTTAGCACAGAGGGTGGTCGTCTCACATTCACTAACACCACTAACTCTGATTACACCAAAGATACAGTCCTTATGAACAACTGACTATTACAACACTGGGACATACAAACAAGCTGAGTAGTGTTAGTTCACCTTCCCACGCTGTGAATATTAATTTGTTCTCATTATGTCGCTAAGCTGCGGTTGTCACATTGGACACTGCATAATTCAACAAGGGGACGAGACATGTAGAGAAGAGGAGAGAGGAGCTGTGGATGGGAATACACGTTCAACTAGAGAAGTGTGAATCTAAGTCTCATTGCTATACTACAGTCTCTAGAATGAGCTCCAACTCCAGATATCTGCCTTATAAAGGCCAGTTCATACTCTAGTTACAACATTTGGCACTTTGGCAGTAGTATGAAATCAGCTTAAGTCCTAAGAGAGGACTTGAGAAAGTGTCAATCTTAGAATAGTGAAACGGAACTGAACTAATTAATTGATGACATTGACAGAACACTAAAACGACTCAACGAACACAGGAAGCCATTAGCCAAGTCATTAGTCAGGTTTAGATTGACAGAACTGTTCAGCGTCTGTTCACATCCTGCCAGCCACCAAACCCCGCCATCCATGCATCCCTCCATATATACCTTCATTCATCCATCACTCCCTGTGCATGTAAATAAATATAGGCAGAGTGGGGAAACAGACAGAGAGAGAGAGAGACAGAAACAGAGACAGAGACAGAGAGAGAGAAAGTAGGCCAGAAATGGAGAGAAATAAGAGAACAAGAGGGGAAGACAGATAGCGAGAGGAAAGAAGAGTTGAGCTGGGAACAGGAAGGAAGATGACAGTGGTTTTGAGGGGAGAGATGGAGTCAGCTGGAAGGAATGAGGGGGGAGAGATAGAGAGGAAGAGAGGGAGCGAGGGAGGGAGCGTGGAAGGGACCTGACTGGTGCAGAGAAGAAAGCCAAAGAATTGAGGAAAAGGGAGGATGGCAGAGAGGAGGGTTATAGCTAGGGAGGACATCAATAATCTATGGGAGGATGGCAGAGAGGAGGGTTATAGCTAGGGAGGACATCAATAATCTATGGAGGATGGCAGAGAGGAGGGTTATAGCTAGGGAGGACATCAATCATCTACTGGAGGATGGCAGAGAGGAGGGTTATAGCTAGGAGGACATCAATAATCTATGGGAGGATGGCAGAGAGGAGGGTTATAGCTAGGAGGACATCAATCATCTATGGAGGATGGCAGAGAGGAGGGTATAGCTAGGGAGGACATCAATAATCTATGGAGGATGGCAGAGAGGAGGGTTATAGCTAGGAGGACATCAATCATCTATGGGAGGATGGCAGAGAGGGGGTTATAGCTAGGGAGGACATCAATATCTATGGGAGGATGGCAGAGAGGAGGGTTATAGCTAGGGAGGACATCAATCATCTATGGGAGGATGGCAGAGAGGAGGTTATAGCTAGGAGGGACATCAATAATCTATGGAGGATGGCAGAGAGGAGGGTTTATAGCTAGGGAGGACATCAATAATCTATGGGAGGATGGCAGAGAGAGGGTTATAGCTAGGGAGGACATCAATAATCTATGGGAGGATGGCAGAGAGGAGGGTATAGCTGGGAGGACATCAATAATCTATGGGAGGATGGCAGAGAGGGGTTATAGCTAGGGGACATCAATAATCTATGGGAGGATGGGCAGAGAGGAGGTTATAGTAGGGAGGACATCAATAATCTATGGGAGGATGGCAGAAGGAGGAGGGTTATAGCTAGGGAGGACATCAATATCTAATGGGAGGATGGCAGAGGAGGAGGGTATATAGCTAGGGAGGACATCAATAATCTATGGGAGGATGGCAGAGAGGAGGGTTATAGCTAGGGAGGACATCAATAATCTATGGGAGGATGGCAGAGAGGAGGGTTATAAGCTAGGGAGGACATCAATAATCTATGGGAGGATGGCAGAGAGGGAGGGTTATAGCTAGGGAGGACATCAATAATCTATGGGAGGATGGCAGAGAGGAGGGTTATAGCTAGGGAGGACATCAATAATCTATGGGAGGATGGCAAGAGAGGAGGGTTATACTAGGGAGGACATCAATAATCTATGGGAGGATAAAGCTATTCCGTGTTGAACGGAGGAGAGAAAGAACGAGAAAACGAGAGCGAGAATGAGAGAGATGCAAAAGTTGGTAGGTGGGGCCTTGGGTACATCTATTTAAAAGAGAAATTAAAAGACGCTTGTGTTCGTTTAGAGAGCAGGGCACCCCCCCCCCCCCCCCCCAACACTCCCTAGGCAATGTCTATTTAAATGTGGGTTTAAAAATCAGAGAGTGTTACAGCTCTAATCAGGGCTGGCGTCACAGCACATTCCCTCTCTCGCTCTACCTTTCTCCAACGCCCAAAGCCCTCACCCGTCGCTCAGCATGAACACACACTCAAACTGAACACAAACACACACCAAGCCCCCCTAGAAGGGCTATTGCACGACAGAGCTGAATTCATGAATCACTGAAAGACGAATCAGCTGCGAGCGAGTGAACGTAGGGAGGAGAGGAGGAGTAGTGAGAAAGGAGAGGGAGGATTGTTTCCTATAAAAAGACACTAAAAGTTAAGCAGATATCAGGAAATTGCCCCTAGCTGCCTACAAGGACAGAACCCCCAGGAAGGTTCCCAGTGACATGCCTGGCTCTGCACACACACACACACACACACACACTGAACAGCCCGTAAATAGCTAAGAAAGCCAGTCGACAACCATGAAGGAGATACACAACACCAACACAGGAACTAAATAAACCAACACACACAAACCAAAGTAGTGCTACCACCAACTAGCCACTTTCTACACATGTTCCTCCAACTTCCATTTCCAACTTCCATTTCCAACTTCCATTTCCAACTTCCATTTCCAACTTCCATTTCCAACTTCCATTTCCAACTTCCATTTACAACTTCCGCCATCATCCAGAAGGCGAGGTCAGTACAGATGCATCAAAGCTGGGACTGAAAAACAGCTTCTATCTCAAGGCCATCAGACTGTGTTAATAGCCATCACTAACACAGACTTAAAATCATTGGACACCTTAATAAATGGAACACTAGTCACTTTAATAATGTTTACATATCTTGCGTTACTCATCTCATATGTATATACTGCATTCTATACTATTCTACTGTATCTTGGTCTATGCCGCTCTGAGATTGCTTGTCCATATATTTATATATTCTTAAATCCATTCCTTTACTTAGATGTATGTGTATTGGGTATTTGTTGTGACATTGTTAGAAATTACTTGTTAGATATTGCTGCACTGACAGAACAAGAAGCACAAGCATGTCGCTACACTCGCAATAACATCTGCTAACCATGTGTATGTGACCAACAACATCTGACTGGACAGGAACAGGAAGGGGGGGAGCTGGGTAGTCAGACAGATCTGTCCATTCACACAGACTGGACAGGAAGGGGGGAGCTGGGTAGTTAGACAGATCTGTCCATTCACACAGACTGGGCAGGAAGGGGGGGAGCTGGGTAGTCAGACAGATCTGTCCATTCACACAGATGGGCGGAACAGAGGGGGGGAGCTGGGTAGTCAGACAGATCTGTCCATTCACACAGACTGGACAGGAAGGGGGGGGCTGCGGTAGTCAGACAGATCTGTCCATTCACACAGACTGGCAGGAAGGGGGGAGCTGGTAGTAGACAGATCTGTCCATTCACACAGACTGGACAGGAAGGGGGGGAGCTGGGGTAGTCAGACAGATCTGTCCATTCACACAGACTGGACAGGAAGGGGGGAGCTGGGTAGTCAGACAGATCTGTCCATTCACACAGACTGGCACAGGAAAGGGGGGGAGCTGGGTAGATGACAGATCTGTCCATTCACACAGACTGGACAGGAAGGGGGAGCTGGGTAGTCAGACAGATCTGTCCACTTCACACAGACTGGACAGGAAGGGGGGGAGCTGGGTAGTCAGACAGATCTGTCCATTCACACAGACTGGACAGGAAGGGGGGAGCTGGGTAGTCAGACAGATCTGTCCATTCACACAGACTGGACAGGAAGGGGGGAGCTGGGTAGTCAGACAGATCTGTCCAGTTCACACAGATGGGAGAAGGGGAGGAGCGGGGAAGGGGTGTGAGCTGGCCAGGAACAGGTGGGGAGGGCGGAGCAGACTTGGCCGAAGGTGATGGAGGGGGGGCTCCAGGTTACAGGCTGGCTCATGTGAGTAGTCTAGTGCCCTGGGGGACGGGAAAGGATAAGGAAGGGGAAACCGGGGAAAGTTAGGGGAGGAAGGGAGGAACTGGGACTTCACTAGAACACAATGACAGTCCTGTTTCAATAACAGTAGTATATTATTTATCCACCAACGCCTGGCTGGCCCACAGTACAACAGTAACTTGATATGAATAGAAGTAACTCACATCAAGGCAAGGCATGGTGCTGTTCTTCCTCAATTCCCCAATCCAACCTGCTGTAGAACCCAAGCATGTGTACATTTAGGGGAAGTGACCTGGCTAGACTTCACATCTGTGTATTTGCTCTATAGCCCTTGTAACAGTAGTGTCAATCACAGACGATTGAGTGTGGCCACAGCATCTCTGTGGGACAGGTTAGTCCTGATAAACCATACCTTCTCCTCGCACAACCTCTCTCCCTCGCACAACCCCTCCCCGCACCAACTCTCTCCCTCGCACAACCTCTCTCCCTCGCACAACCTCTCTCCTCGCACAACCTCTCTCCCTCGCACAACCTCTCTCCCTCAGCAATCTGATTCAGCCCACCATTGAGCCTGAGGTTTCTGTGGAAAAAAAGTAGTGTGTGTGTGTTGGAGGGACAGCTGAGTGCCATTCTGCAGCCAGGGTGAGGGAGGGAGGAGGGAGAGGAGGGAGGAGGGTGAGGGAGGGAGGGAGGGAGAGGAGGGAGGAGGGAGAGGCCTGAGATGATGTTGGGAACTTGTTGTACGTCGCAGCAACTTAACCTTCAAAAACTGCCTTCTGGGACGGGAGGGGGGAGGGAGGGAGGGAGGGAGGGAGAGGAAAGGAACATTGTTAGGAGGCAGAGAGAGACTGCAATAGAGGCAGCAATACACCATGATGATAGGAAAGGCACCATTACAAAACAGTGAGGAAAAGAACAGCAAGGAGATAGTTGTGTACTGGCAGACTTAAAGAGAAACTTCAAGGTTGATGTAGGTGAAACAGACAGAGGGAATAAGACAGAGAGAGAGAGCGAGAGAAAGAAGGGAACCAAAGACATTCAAATTACAGCAGGAGAAACAAGGGATGAGGAGAAGGAGGGACGGAAGGAGAGGGGGACACGGACTATAAGACAGGCGCTTACTGAACAGACGGATCAATTACGAGGACCAAATTACAGAGAGGAGGAAGTTAAGAAGCTACTCAGAGGAAATCAACAGACAGACAGACAGAGAGAAGGGAAGATAGCGAGACATGGAGGAGGAAGGAAGATAAGGAGGGATGGAGAGTGTGAGACATGGAGAAAGAAAAGCAGAGAGAGAGGGTGGGATAGAGCTACAGGAGGTAGATTGGATTCATTAGTTAGAGGGCTGTCAGAGAGCAGAGGGATAAAGGAATAGGACTGAGTCAGAGACCCCACTGTGGCTGTGTAAGAAGGATGGGATCAGCTATAGTGTTTGTGGGGGGGGGTGGCTCATTCAACACAAAATTCTATTTAGATGAAGTGCCAAGACTATCTGTAGTAAACAAACACTTTGGTACACCCTGTTGACACAACCCAGTGAGAGGAAAAGGCCAACCTGTCACTCCAGTCTCCTCCTGTTCTGCTTTCTACCAGTCCTGGTGGCTGCAATGAATCTCAATGGTGATCATTCAGATAGGCTAGTCTTCTGTAGAAATTCAGGTTGAAAAAGGTTATCATGAGGTTTGCTTTGAGTGGCAGTTGCATAACTACACTATAATTGACAGAGGTTACATCTCAAATGGCTCCTTATTCCCTATATTGTGCACACTTGACTAGGACCCATAGGGCTCTGGTTAAAATGAGTGCACTATATATGGAGCCATTTGGGATGCACCCAGAACAAGCCAAACAGAGCTGGTAAGGTTGACAGCTGTGGGCATCAGTGTGTTGTGACTAATCAGAAATGCAGTCTGCCGACGGCCATCTTCACTTGAAGGTTTCTGAGATTCAGAAGAACATGGGGACATAGAAGACTGAACACACTGTAATATCTCTGTTTTATGTTGAACAATTTAAACATGACTGAATGTTCTGTTCCAGCTCCACTCTTATCTCTGATAAAATGTCCCACATTAAATAAACTCCCACTTCACTGCCTAAATGTCTACCCTGGCTGTAGCCCAGTAATACGGTACGTCCTCTCTCCTGCTCTAAATAACTACTTCCCACAAATCTAAAAGCATTGGATTGGTGGAGGCATAGGCTAGTGGGAGTTTACACCATATTTGTAATACCAGTCATTTCCATTTCAAATCAGGGAAGTGAACAAGTGTACACTTTGGGAAGAAGGAGCGAACTGGGACATTAAATTCTTCATCATCAACAGCCCATAGTAGCATGTGATGTGGTTGGGTCTTAGGCGTGTCATCCTAAACAAGGTCCTGTCACAACTAAGTAACTATCCTCCCCCAGCCCTTCCCTCCCGCCTGCCTGCCTGCCTGTCTGTCTAGACAGGCTGGTAAGTGTGAATTTGACATGACCTTCTCAAAGTGAGCTGTACGGAGATGCAGAGAAAAGCCAACTGGGGGTGTAGAAGTGAAAGAGACAGATTGTGACGTCACAAAAAACATACAACACACTAAGAAAAAACAGAAAGATGTGAAAAAAAGGTGGGAGAGAATGGGAGAGCAAAAGAGGTGGTAACTGTCAAACTGACTTGGACACAAACACAAACACACACACAGACACAGAGAGATAGGAGTTTGACGGAGCTGTCAGTGCGAAACCTAAATGTTTTCAATAACACATAAGGACACTGCATCCTTCCCTGATCGATACAGGATCAATAACACAAACCACACTCTCCATCTGGACACATTAAGGTGACTGCCAATGACAACGGAAACATGCGCGTGTCCGTGTGTGTAGCTAGGACAATGTCAAGGGCCTCTGTGCTCAGTGCCATACAGATCTGCTGAGCGCACCACAGAGGATTTTACAGATGGAGAGAGACGGGAGAGGGAGAGACAAGAGGAGAGAGAAAAGTGAGGAGAAAGACAGAAGATGTTAAAGAGTTAAAGTGTCAGAGAGAGGGATGATGCTAAACTACAAATGAGCAGATCCTGCCTCCCTATCTATCTCTCCTCCAAATCCCCTTATCCCTGTGCCAAGTTGCCACTGAGGAATTTAAAAGTATGATGTCATCTCCACTCTGCTCCCCCACTAAAGCTGCCCCCTTCATTCCAACTGTACCCACCCCTCTCAGCCCCCTTGGGGTATCTGTACTTTATTTATATTTTTGACTTTAACTTATTACTCAATACATTTTCCCTTACACCCAAAAGTACTCATTACATTTTGAATGCTTAGCAGGAGTGGAAAATTGTCTAATTCACACACTTATCAAGAGAACATCCCTGGTCATCCCTACTGTCTCTGATCTGGTGGACTCACTAAATACATGATTCATGTTGAAATTATTTCTACTTTTAATACTTAAAACCAAATACTTTTAGACTTTTACTCAAGTAGGATTTTACTGGGCAACTTTCACTTTTATCATTTTCTATTAAAAGGCATCTTTACTTTCACTCAAATATGACAATTCGGTACTTCACCACTGTTTGGGTCACCGTTTCATTGGGCACAGCAGGAGTCTTGGTAACTGGTACTGTGAAACCGTTGCTGCAGTGTCATGCCATGTCCTATTCAGGGGCTGCTCCTAGACTCAGTCTTTCTTGATGGGGGTGTGACCACTGTAGCTGGGTAATCATCTGGGACTGTGTCAAAGAGAATCTCCTACACCCAACATAGCAAACTAAACACGGATTCTCTAAGGTACTGTGTTGAGTGTACAGAGGCAGGCAGGGAAACAGAAACTGGTGTGTGTGCAAATGTGTTGCTGTGACGAAGACATTTTTTATAGAGGAATGGATGATAAGGAGCACTATCAGCATTTCAACTGATTCATACCATATCCAGCCTTGATAACATCTACAGACGGGTTTTTGTTTGTGTGTGTGTGTGTGTGTGTGTGTGTGTGTGTGTGTGTGTGTGTGTGTGTGTGTGTGTGTGTGTGTGTGTGTGTGTGCGTCCTGCTCTAGTTGGAATCCAACCTGACCCTATAGACCTCAGCGGAGCTATGATTTTGTAAACCCTTCCACTCCCATTCATCTTAATGGCATTTGGCATTCCTTAAAGGGGGGGGGGAGGATTACTACTTCTCCCTTTGATCGGATGGGATGGCCTCCAATCTGGCAACCCTGCCAGGAAAACAAACACTCCCAGTGGAGGATCTCTGTATGACCTCATCGTGGGCCACCATGTTTGCTCCCAGCATGCATTGGGAGCAGAGCCTGGGGGGGGCCAGGGACTGTGGTTCCCACAGAACTTAAATGTATGTAGTTTTTTGGGGGGCTGAGTCATTCCAGGAAAGAAGCCCATGATCCATCCATCATTAGTTATTTAACACCCTCTGAAAGATGCTTTGAAAGGACGTGTCAGTTTAATTAATATGTAGAGATAAAGGAGGCTATTCTCAGACGACTGTGGTAGACAGGAAGGAACACCACTACATCCTGAAGAAACCACCCGGCAAACTGCCTCACACATACACACATCTGACAACTGGTTATTGAGATGCCATCTGACTCTCAGCATTAGGGATTCCCCAGACAAAAAAAGGCATCTTGGTCGACCGAGAGTAGTCACACACACAGTCAAAAGTTTCAGGCTACTAATTCTATCAGATCCTCAAATGGGCACATTTATAGGCCTACATCTGCATGCAGGCCAGGTAGCCTAGGCCTACATCTGCATGCAGGCCAGGTAGCCTAGGCCTACATCTGCATGCAGGCCAGGTAGCCTAGGCCTACATCTGCATGCAGGCCAGGTAGCCTAGGCCTACATCTGCATGCAGGCCAGGTAGCCTAGGCCTACTTCTATGCACAATCAGGTGCATGTCCTTACTCAACATTGACAGGAGCGCTCCAAACAAAAGACAACAAATAAATTGACAACTCATAAATGGAATGAAATAAACCAAAACTTTCTCACAAGTGTAGCCTAGGTTGTGCGCTCTACAAACAATGTGTCCACTCCTCCGATGACAAGACTGTAGTAATAATAATATATATTGAATGCATTAAACAGAAATGACCATAACCAAACAAACATTGTAGATTAGAAATGATGGGAATTAACGGTAAATGTACTGGTGACACTGGTGTGCCATCCCTGCAGCCTCCGCAATGGACTAGTCCACTGAGACAGGCGTGGATCAGACAGCTGTCTCGTGTACCATCTTTTTTTTCTTTTTACATATGTGCCACTGCTTGTCGGAAGAAAACAAATAAAAATACACAGCATAGCCTCAGGTTACACACCCTCATTTATCACTAGCTAGCGGTGTGTCGACTACTATTGCTCCTGCCTCCCAGTCCAAAAGCAAAACAATTCAGTGACAAGAACTGCTGCTGATCGACCAAACTCTCCCTCTCTCCCCATCTCTCTCCCCTTCAGTCTCTATACATCTCTCTCCCCTTCACATTCTCTCTCCCCTTCGCTCTCTATATACATCTCTCTCCCCTTCGCTCTCTATACATCTCTCTCCCTTCGCTCTCTATACATCTATCTCCCCTTCTCTCTATAATCTCTACCCCTCACATCTCTCTCCCCTTCACTTCTTATACATCCTCTCTCCCCCACTCTCTATACATCTCTCTCCCCTTCACTCTCTATACATCTCTCTCCCCTTCTCTCTATACATCTCTCTCCCCTTCGCTCTTATAACATCTCTCTCCCCCTTCTCTCTAATACATCTCTCTCCCTTCGCTCTCTATACATCCTCTTCCCCTTCACATCTCTCTTCCCTCTCACTCTCTATACATTCTCTCTCCCCTTCACTCTCTATACATCTCTCTCCCCTTCTCTCATACATCTCTTCCCCCTTCGCTCTCTACATCTCTCTCCCCTTCACATCTCTCTTCCCTCACTCTCTATACATCTCTTCTCCCCTTCACTCTCTCCCCTCTCCACTCTCTCCCCTTCACTCTCCTATACATCTCTCTCCCCTTCCTCTCTATACATCTCTCTCCCCTTCGCTCTCTATACATCTTCTCCCTTCGCTCTCTATACATCTCTCTGCCCCTTCACATCTCTCTCCCTTCACATTCTCTCTTCCCCTTCACTCTCTATACATCTCTCTCCCCTTCACTCTCTATACATCTCTCTCCCCTTCACTCTCTCCCTAGATCTATCCATCTTGTCTTAAGTGATGTTTATTAAATCAACAACAACCTAGTCTGGCCTTGATTTTAAGGAAAATGTAATACATAGAGAAAATAACCATTGTCTCTCCACATACATTGATTATAGACACACGCATCAATAAGCCTATGCTTTGACTTACTGGGTCAGTAAGGTCTTTTCATTCCCTTGTGGAATGTAGTTCAATTGACGAACTGTTATACATACGTAGCCATAAAAATAGGATTGAATTAGATTCCATGGAGGCAGCAGAGTCAGGGCCAACATGGTGGGCACCACTCCATGCACCCACCACTTCAGTATTAACTTTCACGATCCATTTGGGCTGTAAATTAAACCACATTATGTCTGAATCACTGAGTTTACTGTGATCGAGGGCAACTATTTCTAAACAGCCTGCAGTGTAAGTGCGGTGTGGGGGGTGTGTGTGTGGTGTGTGTGTGTGGTGTGTGTTGTGTGTTGTTGTGTGTGTGTGTGTGTGTGTGTGTGTGTGTGTGTGTGAGAGAGAGAGACTGGGCCACTCAGGAAGCCATACTAAAAGCAGCCAAAGCAAGGCTAACGAACACACACACACACCTGACCTTTTCCCAATCCCCATGGCATTTGCAGCTCTAGAGCGGAGGGGCAAGGACACCTCATTAACATAACACCTCGAAGCATACAGACATTCATTGAAAAGTTCACACATTCAAAAAAAGGTTGCTTTTCCAATTTGAAATAAGACTAGTCTATTTCTGCAGTGTTTTTTTTGCTGTGTTTGTCTGGGAAGAAACATTGATTTAGATAAGAATGTTTCAATTATAGTCTCCCATCCCCCCAAAAAACACATTCTACATTCTTTCATCCGTGGAATTACACATCTTTCTCTCTCACCCCCTTCTCCCTCCCCCTCTCAGACACCCATAAACAGCGTAGCCTTGAGGACAGAGCGAGGGGGAGAGGACAGAGCGGGGGGGAGAGGACAGAGTGTGTTTGAATAAACCAATAACTAACGTCGCTCAAACAAAAGCGCTGGACAGGAACATGAACGATGGTATAAAATAAAAGACAAGAGAACAAGGCCCCCTGTATGTACTGGGTCTGGCAGGCGGGGGAGGGAGGGAGCTCAAGTGGTGGTGGCGGGGAGGACGGGACGGGACGGGACGGGACGGGGGGGGTCTGAATCAGTTGTTCATTCAGTCCTATAAACCAATGACCTACCAACCATCAACGGACTGACTCCGAACACAATCCTCAGCCTGCACTGTCTCWGCATCATTCTAAAGAAGCCACCTGTTCCCAAATGGCTGAAGAGACCCATCAGGAGGATCTCAAGTGTCTTCACTGCACAAAGTCATTTGGCCTAATGTCACATTTCTCTCTTCTTCCAACAGCGAGCGACTGTAGGCTGCTCTCTCCCCTGACCCTGCCAGCCCACCAGTCGCTCTCACACGCACACCAACGCGGTTTACTCAGCCGTAAAGACGACGTAACCACTCACAGCTGACCCCATAGCCCTATTTCAATATAAAACATCACCATGGCAACAGGGTTCAAGCCCTCCTGACCCACATAGGGCCTCCACCTCGTTAGGGGGTATTACAGTGTCGTTTTAGGGCTCAAAGTGGAATTCCATCCATTCTCTCGAGATAACTTAATTTTCTACGACTTGTCTTTTATTGATTTTCATACTATAGAAGCCTACCTTAATTCAAAACAAATTAAACTCACTGTTATTACATTGTAAGCTGGGTTATGAGACTATATTAAATTGAAATTGATGAGAACTGAACTAAGCCTACCTTCCTCTACTAAGCTATTGAAACTCTTTTTGGTCATTTCCTTATAAACAAGATTTTCTTGGCTTAGCAGAGAACAAAAAAATAAAAAAATAAACATTCTCCCACAAAAAAACACAAACAAGGCCTGAACATTGTCGTGTAAGAAAGAGGCTCTTTCTGTAAAATCAGTAAAGTGAAGAGGGAGATGTTTACACTTGAACTGGTTAAACCAGGATTTTCCCTGATAAATATGCAGAAACCTTTTTGTTTGCCACCGTTTTCCTTCCCCCTAAGTGCACTAGATGTTCTGTAAAATGGATTTGGGCTGAAAAGGTCCACGCCATAAATAAATCAGAAAAGAAAATACATTTCTGGGCCGGATGATGATATTATTATTTTTGTGTTATGTACAACAATGCTCCCAAGTGACACAGCAGTCTAAGGCACTGCATCTCAGTGCTAGAGGCATCACTACAGACCCTGGTTCGATCCCGGGCTGTATCACAACCGGCCGTGATTGGGAGTCCAATAGGGCGGCACACAAATGGACCAGCGCTGTACGGGTTAGGGTTTGGCCGGGTTAGGCCGTCATTGTAAAATAAGAATTTGTTCTTAAATAAAATAAAAATGAAATCAACTACAGCAGGCAGTACAGTAGGCCTGGGCTAGGCCACTACCCTCTCTTTCTGTGGCACTAAAGTTTCCTGAGACAGTGTTGACTTTTTTATCCATGGGAAAGGAAAAAATAAAGAGGTCTGGGTTAAATTGCCACCACAAATAAATGAATATAGAGATTTAAATTTGTTTGGGCCAACTTGCCTGATCACTGTGCAAGTGTAAGGAGAGAATCTGCACACCTGAGCGCGAAGCCTACCACACCTGAATAAATTAACCTTCTGAATACAGCAAATACATTAGCAACATCTTTTGATCTTTATATGCAAGTGTGACGCCAAAAGTGGGCACAGTTGAGAAGTTAAATATAGCTTAGCGGGAAATTTGTTGAAACAAAACAAATAGGTTAGGCTACTGTCCCCACCTTTTGATGGAGTAGAACTAGTTGATAATCGTACTGTAAGCACAGGCAGAGCCATGTATTTAGAGAGTTGGGCCAATGTAGTTTTTGCATGTTTTTCCACAAAATATATTTAGTATTTTTATTTTTTTTCCTGCTTTTTCAGGGGGTGCTACAGCACCTCTACTTCCTATTATGCATCCAGGTACTTTTTTGCAGGTCCTGGAGTTCTAGGTGAAATCATGACAAATAACAAATAAAAACACTGCACACTGCTGTTCAGGTGATTGATTTTTATTTCTTTAATCACCTGGGAACATGAACAGCAGTGTTTTCCTTTTTATTAGCCATGTTAGCTCCCCATTGAAATGACATGGGGAATAGTGTTTTTAAAGACTACAAAACTGAATGTCTACAACGATCATTATGATGCATTTACATGACATGACAACATTCTATGGCAGCCAAGTTAGCTCAAAATCCACAAATAAATTAAAAATAATGCAAGATTTGAGTTATTAGTCCACTGTTGATGCAGTCCCAAAATGTTTTGCATGTCAGAAGTAAAGTAATCAAGATATTGGACTTTCAAGATGCAGTGTCACCAGCCACATCATGCAGATGCAAATTACATCATATGATGCAAAACGGATCATCATGGTTGTGGCCCGTGACACTTTGCTTTTTGAAAGTCCAATATCTTAAACTTGACTGCTGACATGCAAAACATTTAGAAAAATACCAAAATATAGCTTGAGTGGATTTTTCCTTTAACATTATATGGTGAATATTTAAACAATACTATGCAACTGTATGTCTAGAATTAAAACAATATTCAATATTCTCAGTTGGTCTAACTAATTATAAACTGGGTGGTTCGAGCCCTGAATGCTGATTGGCTGAAGCCCGTGGTATATCAGGCTGTATACCACGGGTATGACATGTCTTTTTACTGCTCTAATTACGTTGGTAACCAGTTTATAATAGCAATAAAGCACCTCGGGGGTTTGTGGTGTATGGCCAATATACCACGGCTGCCTGCTATGGCGGACGCACGGTCTACTCAGCATGTAAGGGCTGTATCCAGGCACTCCGCGTTGAGAAATAATAACAGCCSTTAGCCGTGGTATATTGGACATATACCACACCCCTCGGGCCTTATTGCTTAAATATATGGCTCTGGGCACAGGTGTTAATTAAAAATGCACAGGCCACAAGGACGCTATCAAGTGCGATACTGCAGCCTCAATCACCTTTTGTTGTTGTTGGCAACTAGGCTACACCCTGTTGCTGCACTGTTTACATTAAAAGCTATTTCTAACCCAATGTATGTGTTGTGAACTGGAACTAATCGAGGATGACGTGTCGGATAGAGMAAATAAAAGGCGCAGYGGGACGTAAGGAATTGAAGGAGAAGCGTGGTCCTGGGGAAAGAGGATCAAGGACACGCAACAGCGCTAGGGTTGTATTTGGAACAGAACAAGTGACAATGCACCTGCTGGCACCAGAGAGAAACATATACAGTACTTCGATTGCCAACAGCCACACCTTAAGAGCAAAAACACCGCGTAGCCTACTTTACGCCGAAACTCTGGTTACCGAGTGAGATAGTGTCACGGTCAGAAAATAGTCTAGTCAAATTAGTTCAGGGACACAAGTAGACTTTATTTATTCATAATTTATTTCACGACCGTAAGAAGGAAAATGTTAGCGTGAAAAAAAACGTTAAGACCTAGTGTACACCTGCACGTTGATTGGATCGAAACTGAAACCTCCCCGCCATGTGACACAYCCAAACGATCCGTGGTTAGAGTATAGGATAACAACTTAGGCTGCTGTTGAATTTCTATGGTGGTTTTTGAAATATGTTCTTCTTACCTTGAAAAGTCAGCAACGTGACCACGCTGAACAGTTCGATCATTTTGGTGAAGTCATGCCAATTTCGAGCGTCTTCTCTCGCCATGCTGTCTGTGCTCTGATTTTAAATGAATCCTATGTCGTTGATAAAAACAACCTCTATCCGTGTCTTTTCCCGGTTTGAACTTAATCGTGAACTAATCAGAAGTGAGTTTTCAAACGTCCTTCACCGACTGCGCGTCTTTCGGAGCCTGTTAAAAATAATACAAATCCTGTCCAAGCGATGCTGACAAGAAACTCACAAATGTATATTTCTCCCTTAGCTAAATAGGTGTTTTGTGGATTGGACTGCGTGCGCTCTAGCAACTATTTCCACACTGCGGAGAGATCGCTACTGGGTGACTGGGTGTGATGTCATAGACTATCCCTAGGCAACGTCACAGTTCCTTGAATTCAAACGATATGTTACTGGCGTTTAGAAACTCCCAAAAGGATGAAAATATTGAGGAATTATACTTTTTAAAAGATTGTGTTATCCAAAACGGACAACACAGTTAATAGGGCGCACACCTACATTTGTTTAGCCTCAAGGCGAGCTGTTTTGCCTGTATTTTACAAAAAATAAACTAGACATATTCGTCAATGTACCCTCTTCAGTTTTCTACTGTCTTTTTATTGGAAATAAAAACATTTCGATGGAGGATGCTACAAACTTCAAGTTTTGATTTAGAAAAAAAAATATCTACCCATAATGTGTAGGCTAATTTATGGGAAAGTACACCKTCTCCAATATTTTACACTGATTAGGTCAATTGTAATACATGTACCATTAAATTATCGAATTCTAGGCACAGCAGCCCAGCAGTGGTGGAATGAGGCAAATGGATGATTATTGCGCCCTCTGCTGTTTAGCTCTAACGTCCCACAATCATGACACAGGCTACTAAYGTGTCGCAATAAAATAACCACTGGAACGAACGTTACAATCCAATAACCACTAACATTGATGTCACAATCAAAATCTTTGACGCAGATGTCACAATCAAACAACCACTGATGAAGACTTGAGATGATGACACTCAGGTGTGATTCTAAGACCTTGATTAGCTGTATTAAAACAGGGCTGGAACTAAAGCTTGCACARCCAGATCAGATCTCTAGGTCGGGGTTAGTCACCCCTGCACACACTAATKAAAAAAKAACATTTTCTTATTGTCCACCAAAGCAACATTGCAAAGCCATATTATCCTCCAGCTTTAAGGCTAATCTGTAAACCCATGTGTTTTACAAACGTGCAGAGAACATTGATTCATTGTAATTCCCTCCTTCTCATCGCATATTTCATTCTTTGCCCCTAACCTCTCATTTTCTCTCCTCTGCTCTCCCCTCTCCTTTTCTCCTCTCCTCTGTCAGTCRACAATGTTCACCTCTGAATTCTCCCAATCTATTTTCACTTTCAATACTCTGAGCCCTTCCCCTACATAGGGGCCTAACTCGTTTTCCCCCTCTCCCCTCATCCCTCACTCATCTGGCCAATGTTATGTCTGGATTTGGTCACTCTTCCCTCTCCTCGTATTGTCCCTCACTTTCTTTGTCCCGGCCTTGTCTTTCACTCGTCTTATTTTTCCTCTCCACTCCCGTCACCCAGTCCTGGGGTTGCCTGTGGGTCTGTGACTAGGATAGTGGAGTTCATAGTTGTCTGGTATTAGCTTATTGGCAGCACTCATTAAACTGAGCCAGAGCTTAGAGTGATTATTTATCCATGAGGGAGGAGATSAGTACACCCATGCTCTCTCTCTTGTCTCTCTCTCAATTCATTTCAAAGAGACTTATTGGCATGGGAAACATKTGTTTACATTGCCAAAGCAAGTGAAATAGACYAAAACAAAAGGGAAATAAACAATAAAAAATGAACAGTAAACATAAGTCACAAAAGTGTTTTAATAATTTCGACATTTCAAATGTTATATTATTGGCTATGTACAGTATTGTAACAATGTACAGATAGTTGAAGTACGAAAAGGAAAATAAATAAACAGATAAATATAGGTTGTATTTACAATGGGGTTTGTGCTCCACGGCTTGCCCTTTTCTTGTGCCAACAGGTCACACATCTTGCTGCTGTGGTGGCACGCTGTGGTATTTCACCTAATAGATATGGGAGTTTATCAAGATTAGATTTGTTTTCAAATTCGTTGTCTCTCAATTCAATTCAAGGGCTTTATTGGCATGGGAAACATATGTTAACATTGCCAATGCAAGTGAAGTASATAATAAACAATAAAAATTAACAGTAAACATTACACTCACAGAAGTTCCAAAAGAATAAAGACATTTCAAATATCTATCTATCTATCTATCTATCTATCTATCTATCTATCTATCTATCTATCTATCTATCTATCTATCTATCTATCTATCTATCTATCTATCTATCTTATACTACATCTATCTATCTACAGTGGGAGAACAAGTATTTGATACACTGCGATTTTGCAGGTTTTCCTACTTACAAAGCATGTAGAGGTCTGTACTTTTTATCATAGGTACACTTCAACTGTGAGAGACGGAATCTAAAAACAAAAATCCCAGAAAATCACATTGTATGATTTTTAGTAAATTAATTTGCATTTTATTGCATGCCATAAGTATTTGATCACCTACCAACCAGTAAGAATTCCGGCTCTCACAGACCTGTTAGTTTTTTCTTTAAGAAGCCTCCTGTTCTCCACTCATTACCTGTATTAACTGCACCTGTTTGAACTCGTTACCTGTATAAAAGACACCTGTCCACACACTCAATCAAACAGACTCCAACTCTCCACAATGGCCAAGACCAGAGAGCTGTGTAAGGACATCAGGGATAAAATTGTAGACCTGCACAAGGCTGGGATGGGCTACAGGACAAATAGGCAAGCAGCTTGGTGAGAAGGCAACAACTGTTGGCGCAATTATTAGAAAATGGAAGAAGTTGAAGATGACGGTCAATCACCCTCGGTCTGGGGCTCCATGCAAGATCTCACCTCGTGGGGCATCAATGATCATGGGGAAGGTGAGGGATCAGCCCAGAACTACACGGCAGGACCTGGTCAATGACCTGAAGAGAGCTGGGACCACAGTCTCAAAGAAAACCATTAGTACCACACTACGCCGTCATGGATTAAAATCCTGAGCAGCGACGCAAGGTCCCCCTGCTCAAGCCAGCGCATGTCCAGGCCCGTCTGAAGTTTGCCAATGACCATTTGGATGATCCAGAGGAGGAATGGAGAAGGTCATGTGGTCTGATGAGACAAAAATAGAGCTTTTTGGTCTAACTCCACTCGCCGTGTTTGGAGGAAGAAGAAGGATGAGTACAACCCCAAGAACACCATCCCAACCGTGAAGCATGGAGTGGAAACATCATTCTTTGGGGATGCTTTTCTGCAAAGGGACAGGACGACTGCACCGTATTGAGGGGAGGATGGATGGGGCCATGGATCGCGAGATCTTGGCCAACAACCTCCTTCCCTCAAAGAGAGCATTGAAGATGGGTCGTGGCTGGGTCTTCCAGCATGACAACGACCCGAACCACACAGCCAGGGCAATCTAAGGAGTGGCTCCGTAAGAAGCATCTAGAAGGTCCCTGGAGTGGCCTAGCCTAGGTCTCCAGACCTGAAACCCAATAGAAATCTTTGGAGGGAGCTGAAAGTCCGTATTGCCCCGCGACAGCCAACCGAAAACCTGAAGGATTGGAGAAGGGTCTGTTACTGGAGGATTGGGCAAAATTCCTGCTGCAGTGTGGCAAACCTGGCAAGAACTACAGGAAACGTATGATCTCTGTGAATTGCAACCCAAAGGTTTCTGTACCAAATATTAAAGTTCTGCTTTTCCTGATTGTATCAAATACTTAGTCCAGTGCAATAAAATGCAAAATTAATTACTTAAAAATCCATACAATGTTGGGGGGAAAAATTTTTTTTATCTGGATTTTTGTTTTAGATTCCGTCTCTCAACAGTTGAAGTGTACCTATGATAAAAATACAAGACCTCTACATGCTTTGTAAAGTAGGAAAAACCTGCAAAAAATCGGCAGTGTATCAAGAATACTGTTCCCCCTCTCTCGCTCTCTCTCGCTCTCTCTCTCTCTCTCGTCTCGATTCGCTCTCTCTCGCCTCCCTGCTCTCCCTGTCAGCTCAGTGGTAATTAAGAGTGTATCTGGTAATGGAGTAATGGAGCTCAGAGGAGCTGATAGCACCGTTAGTTTAATTAAACACATTTATGGGATGTAAAGACATTTAGCCCAGGGGTTCCACTGCTCCCACTATAACCCAAACTCTTTATTGTTCTCCCTTTATCTCTCTAACTTCCTCGTTTCCTCTCTCTGTCTTTCTCCCTCACTTTCATTCTGTCCATCTCTTCCTCTCTCTCTCCACTTTATTGGTCTTTTTCCCTTTCTCACTGTCACATATACTGTACGTGTTTGTTCCTTTTGTCGTTCTCCAACCCCAGTATTGAGGTCATCGTATGGATTTTATCCCAAGTGAAGTTCTTCCCTCTCTGTTCAAGAACATACACAGTACAGTGCCTGAGCTGCAGCATGAGTTTACATCATCATGTAGCCTGGTGTCTTATACTGTGTGTGTGTGTGTGTGTGTGTGTGTGTGTTGCGTGTTTGTGTTTCTGTGCTCGCCTTTTTCCCCTGTTCCAGTCCTATAAGTGTTTATCAGTCACCAACAGACTACCAGTCAGTGGACACAGTGACACTCTCTTCCTGAACACTATCAAGGTTTTGGACGGGTCGTATCCTGTTCAAAGCAAAGGCACAAGTTTGGCCCCAAATTGCACCATATCCTCTATATAGTGCACTACTTTTGACCAGTCCTATTGGCCCTGGTCAAAAGAAGTGCATTAAATAGGGTATAGGATGCCATTTGGAACGCAACCACATTCCCTTTTAATGAATACAGAAATGTTGCTAGTAAACTGGAGATGAGAAGGGTGCTGTTTGTAGTGGTGGTGGGTGCTAGTGGAGAGTGTGTGTGGGTCTGTGTGTGAGTTGACTTTACACCTGCTCGGCTGCCTCCGCTTGGACCATGGAGTTTAGATGTCTCCTCTTTGTTCTTATTTCTTCTTCGGTGGTGCTCATCACTCAATCTGACACGACCACTAAAGGTATGGTGAAATTTGAACCATTGATAGATGACATCGCACAAATTGCCTTCACTTGCAAGTATTCTCCCATACAACTGTTGTGACTGGGTTACTCACTTGTTTTGAAGCTGAAAACAAATSTGAGATTCTTCTGTCGGGGATCAGTGAATCTTTTATCAGAAAGTATATGGAAAACAAAACATACAAAATAATCCAGGTAGTATTTTATGAATAAGGTAGTATTTCAGTAGAGGTTTAGAAATATTCCTGTCATTTGGAMGTCAAAGCAGGGATACACATCTCTAATCCGTCCAGTCTGGCTGGCTCTCAACTCTCCTTGGCGACTAATTGGTCCATTAATGCCATTGATTGGGCTTAAAGAGTCCACAACACACTGGCTCTTCCTGATCTAAATCAGTTACTGATTAAAGAGGAAGGATAAATACCTGGGTTGCATTCGAACTAGCACTCTATTACCTATATAGTGCACTACTTTGGACCAGGGCTCTAAGACGTAGGGTGCCATTTGAGAGTCCTCTAGAAGCAGAGCTGAGCYTCTCTGGGTTAAGTCMGAGTGTTGATTGTAGCTCCAGAACTAGTCACCTCTTATCTCCTCAGGTCTCATCTATCAGTAGTGAGGCCAGAGCCTGATCCAACTGCAACCCCTTCTACTTGCACCTTAAGTTTTTACAGAGCACATAGAGCTGGATAGGTGTGAGCAGCCATGGCAGAAGTTCCCCTGTAAGCCCATTGGAAGGTTAGACCTACCACTATTTCACTCACTTGTTTTTGTGTGTGTTTTTTGTCGTCATCAGACCCWGACTGGAGTGATGTCGTCGTGACAATGGTTGGCAGGGAAGTCACCTTACCCTGTGTTGATTGGCCTCTCACGGGCTCTGTGAGCATTAATTGGAAGATGAAGTCTCCCGGGGTGGACCACTGGAAACTGGTCCTCTCGGCCAATGAGAGGCAGCAGTTCTCGGGCGCAGCCTCAAAGGCTTCCATGCGTTTGGTTGACTCAAACTTTCAGGAAACTGGGGACTTCTCTCTGCTGTTTGTCCCCAAAATGGAGGACAAGGGTCGCTACTCCTGTCTGATTAAACAGCAAGAGAAGAAACTGAGAGAGAAGATCATACTATTAGCCATCCTCACAGGTAGAGAACTGTTGTCCTGTACACAAAACAGGCTACCGTTACAGTATGTCCATATACATGTAATATACAGTTGTGATGGTATTGATAKAAATATTTTGTGTAAATAATTTCCCATGCACACTTTATTTGACACAATCAGGTCAGACTGTAGTAGCAATATCCCACATGTTTTCTATCTCTTCTATCATTCCTCCTATTTCCTACCTCCTACATCGGCCCCAGTCTCTATCTTTCCTTCAGCCACTCTCCCTCAGCACAGCACACTGCGTCTGATGGCAGAAGTGTCCCCCGCCTCCGCCGTTTCCGAGGTAACCTGGCTGTCCCCCGGCGGGACGCCGCTACGATTGGCAAGGAGGTCAGGGGGGGTGGTCGCCAAGCTGCCCCAGATACTCCCCACTGACCAGGGGGCATACATCTGCCAGGTGTACCCAAGGGGTAACAGCAGCACCGCTATATTCCACTTCACTGTGGACCTCCGCGTGGATGGTGATTTATGACGGTGGGATGGAGAGAGGGAGGAAAGGGTGTAATGACATAATTGGAATCTGGGATGAATCTCAATACACCAAACAAAGCATTGTATTTAGATCAGCATTGTATTGGCATTGTTATGTAATTGACTAGTATTTATAAGTGCTCCCACTATAACCACTGCTCCCACACTAACCCAAATGCTTTATTTCTGTCCCTTTATCTCTCACTCCCTTGTTCCCTCTCTGTRGTTCTTCCTCCCTCTCTCCCTCTCTCTCTCCCTCCCACCCTCTCCCTCTCACCCTCTCTCTCTCTCTCTGTCTAGGTATGAATGTGGCCTCGTTCACCAATATAAGCCATAGTGAGTGACGTCACAGTGTACAGTAGACTCTAGTCTAGCTAAAACACAGAGTCAGCAGCCTCTGGATCAAGCAGCACAATACAAATTGACCTTACTGAGGGACCAGCTKTCTCTCAGAAACATAACGACATAATCCCTGTTGCTGCTGTGCACCTCTCTCTATCTCTCTTTCTTTTCCTCTGTCTGTTCTGTTCCTCTCTCCACTGCCACTTCTGTCACTCATCCTCCTCTCTATATCTCTCAACCCCACCATCTTCCCCACATATTTCTCTCACTGTTCCCCCACCACTCTCTCGCTCTCTTCTTATCTCTCACGTTCTCTCTCTCTCTCACTTACATAACCTCTCATTCTCTTCCTCTCCCCCATTACCACCCGTTTCTATTCTTTCTCTGTCTCTTTCTCTCCCCTCCTCCTCCCCTCTCCTCCTCTCCTCCTAAGGTGTACTCAGATCTCTATGGGCCAAGTCTCACCCAGACCCTCTCATCCCTCGCCTGCCCTCCGATGCAGGGCGGTGACTATGTTCCTGCTCTATTGGAAG
Organism: Salvelinus sp. IW2-2015; assembly: GCF_002910315.2. Classification (NCBI taxonomy): domain Eukaryota; kingdom Metazoa; phylum Chordata; class Actinopteri; order Salmoniformes; family Salmonidae; genus Salvelinus; species Salvelinus sp. IW2-2015. Next base: position 4,666,443 of record NC_036874.1, on the reverse strand, counting down.
ACCCCAGACAGCAGAAACATCAAACCACACACCATGGTCTATGGGTACGACCGCTGGAGGACCGCACAGAGCAACTGCAAGGTATACACCCAGAAGAGGATGTGTGTGTGATTGTTCATGGCTTGGTGCATATGAAACTGAGTTCCTCTACAGGTTCTTCCTTCAAGGGGTTTTTCCTATGCGTAACCGTGTTCTGTTTCTGCTGCTCCACAGGGTCCCAGGCCGAGGTTACTGTAAAAGCATTTATGACAACTTGCTG
>NC_036874.1:4594584-4665110 GCF_002910315.2 Salvelinus sp. IW2-2015 | reverse complement strand
TCCCAGGTAGGTAACCATCCCCTGACTGGCAACATTCATCCCTCATCTCTTCACTTTGATAGTTAGCTGATGTGTGTGTTGAGCTTTCAGGCACAAAATGGTTCCTTGAGCACCTGGGATGAGTTCATCAGGCACAAAACGTGCTGGACTTGTCAAAACAACCTGGACTTGTCCAATTAGAAACACTTTTTTTGTGTAAGTTTTTGCACAGTCCCCTGGACACGGCCCTGGTGGATAAAGAACACGCTGTATAAACCCAATCCATCTCCTCCATCCACCAGGTGAAGCGGGTGGTGTGGAGCCACCAGAACCAGAGTCGCATGCTGAAGTGGAGCTCCTCTGCCCCGGGTCGCCTCAGCACCGAGGTCCCCCTGTCCCCCACCCAGGACACGGCTGGGAACTACACCTGCACCATGCTACTGCGGAACGGACAGGCGGTCAAGGCTGTTTACACCGTCAAACTGCCCCCGAAAGGTGGAGAGAACCAAACAGTCCAACTTGGGTCTTTAGATATAGATCTAAGATCAGCTTACCCTCTCCTAATGCTAACCATAATCAGTAATGCTAAAAATGCTAAACTTTTCTCAGGTCAGTGTCAACTAACTGTACCTAGCAGGACCAACAGTAGATATATAGGCCTACATGTTTGTCCAAATAAGTCCCTTTACAATGCTTCCTTTCCTTCTTGCTATCATCTTATCCTTTCTTCCTCGCACCTACCCAGTCAGTTCCAGGGGCGGTCTGGGCCGATGTGTTAGAAATGTCAGGGCCGATTTCTGGTCCCAGTCCGCCCCTAGTCAGTTCCCATCAGTGATTCTCATCAGTGATTAACAGAAGGGGAAAGTATATTTAAACCACTCAGTGTCACGTTCCTGACCTGTTTTCTCTTGTTTTGTATGTGTTTAGTTGGTCAGGGCGTGAGTTGGGGTGGGCATTCTATGTTATGTGTTTCTATGTTGGTTTAAATGGGTTGCCTGATATGGTTCTCAATTAGAGGCAGATGGAACCATACAAACAGAGAAGTTGTAAAACCAGGAAGTTATGTAACTCATCTGTTTGTATGTTTCCACTTGAGAGCTTTAAATATACTTTGCTCTTTAACACCATTATAGCCAACACCACTGTAATCATTATGACCAAATAGGCACTCATCCAAGTTCATGTTTACTGAACATGAACCTCCTCTATCAGTGGCCCCCAACACATGGACAAACATACCTGATTCAACTCTTTGAGGGCCTTATGATTAGTTGCCAGGTTGAATCAGGTGTGCTTGTCTGGGGCTACAAATAAAAATGTGTACTGTTGGTGGTACTAGAGGACCGGAGGTGGGAAACACTGCTCTAGATCAGTGGTTCCCAACKTTTTTGGGTTACTGTACCACCAACTGAATTCTGCTCTGCCCGGAGTACCCCTGAAGTACCCCCTCATGTGCATTTTACCAGTAAGCCTATGGTCTTAAAAGTCTTCTCAAGTACCCCCTGTTGATAGACCAAGTACCCCCAGGGGTCCTAGTACCCCTGGTTGGGAACCACTGCTCTAAATCCTAAACACACAAGACATCCCTTCCCAATAGAGAGAAGTGAACAGCAGGCTAGCTCAGCTGCTAATKCGTTAGCTATGTAAACACACCTGCCTGTGTTTATCCCTCTCTCCCTTCGCTCAAGTCCTTCAGAGCTGGATATGTGCCCACTCCATCCTCATCTCGTTATCTCCAGGGCCCTGTTGTGAGCTAACCAATCAGCCCAGAAATTGAATAGGCAGGATTAATTCTAAATTCCAATTCTAAATTCCACATAAACTTTAAATGTTCCACGATATGGTAGTCAGAATATCAAGAATTGTACACATATAGAAGACAAAGAAAGACACTGAATTCTGCGTGAGGATGTGCCAAGTATTGACTGAAGAAAACTTCCACATGACACCCAATATGGTCCCATGTCTGATCCAGCCACACACCACAGAGCATTGCTTTGAATGGGAGTCTAATTGTCTGCTTCACCTATTCTATTCTACTCCATTCTATCCTATTCTACATCCTTAACCCTTTGTTCTGTTGCTTATCACAGCCACACAGGTTGACCTGAAGTTGCTCTACAACCACTATAAAATGCTTCACAGAGCACTGACCTTGTAGCCCCGCCTGCCTGCCTGCCTGCCTGCCTGCCTGCCTGCCTGCCTGCCTGCCTGCCTGCCTGCCTGCCTGCCTGCCTGCCTGCCTGCCTGCCTGCCTGCCTGCCTGCTTGCCTGCCTGCCTGCCCGTGTGCCTGCCTGGCTGAGTGACAGACTGGTTATGGCTTCTGTCCCAACGGAGGTAATGGGTTGTCACTGTCATCACCACCAGACCCGCCTGGGTTCAAATAGTATTTGTTTCCCTGTCTCTCTGTGTCTGTCTGTGTCACTCTCTCTCTCTCTTTCTCTCTCTCCCTCTCTTCACACCCCCACACTTCTTCAGATGATAAGGTAAATGGTGAGGGAGGACACCAGGACAGCTCTCTGGAATGTATTCACATTCATTGTATCTGAGGAAGCACACACAGACACAGAATGATCTGACAGTTGAATGAATCTCCTAATGAAGATGAGCTCACTACCAATACCCCCATACATCACTGATACCGAGGAGCCATGATGATGACACACAACAAAGCAATGTTTTAACAAGAGTAATGGATATGCAAAGGGAAGTGTTGCATTTAGAATGAGCTCTTGTTTGTGAGGGCTGATTGAACATTGTATTGTGGTCTTGTTGTCCCATTTACTCTCTTATTGGGATGTGGGAGAGAAGAGAGGAGATGGGAGGTAGGGAAGAGAGAGAGCGAGATGGGAGGTAGGGAAGAGAGAGAGCGAGATGGGAGGAAATAATAGAGGAACAGAGGGGAGCAGAGAGGAAAAGAGGGAGGGATGGATGATAGACCCACCTAAGAAAATAATATAGTATACTATGGTATAAATACTGTAGTATTACTATATTTATATATTATAGTATTCACTGTAGTGTTTTTGCAGACATTACCGTAGTATCTACTAAGTGTTTTTAAAAAAATCTTTGACGAAGAGGTGGGTGCTTTCCCCTTGAGGAAACCCACTGGACAAATACTATAAGAGGAAATGTTCCATAACCTGTAGGACTGTAATATGAATGGATTGTTCAATGCTTCTGCTCTTTTCTATAACCTGTAGGGAACACAATATATAGTCTATACTTGGCATGTAGGTTTCTCACTCATGGGTGGCACAATTTWAATTTWAATTTTATTGATCCTTTATTTAACTAGGCAAGCCAGTTAAGAACAAATTCTTATGTACAATGCCGGCCTAGGAACAGTGGGTTAACTGCCTTGTTCAAGGGCAAAACGACAGATTTTTACCTTGTCAGCTCAGGGATTCGATCTAGCAACCTTTCAGTTACTAGTCCAACGCTCTAACCACTAGGCTACCTGCAACCACAAATTGGGATATGGGGGATGGGAATGGGTGGGGTAAATGCAAATTGAATAAAAAAATGATAGTTTTTGTGGATGAAACTGTAGTGTCGTGTCTCTGGCTTGTCATTAAATGTGAAGACTGTTATTTTATCAAATCAATTCTCTGTAATTATTATTATTATCATCAGTTCTCATTTCAATCGTCATAAAAATCTTGGCTATCTGCACAAATCCAGCCTTTACTATGAATCATCCATACACCAATTGGCTCAATTATTTATTTCCTAACTAATTAAACAATTACAGAATATACAATACATAATATTATTATACAGTGAATATCGTCCCTAGTAGACTTAACAAAAACTGTTTGGTTATAACATGATAGATTCAGAGACAAGAGAAGGGGTTTTTTGGAAGGAAGACTAAGGAACATGGGTCTCTATCGGACCTGGGAAGCTATTCTCACATAAATACATATGCCACTAACGATCGCTCATTAGGAAAAGTATTGCATTGTATTTACGTGAAGCTGGCTTCGATAGTTGAGCTGGTGATGTGAGGCTCTGGTTTGCCCAGTCGATGTTGCCATTGTCCTTTGTAGATTCTTCCGGGTTGTTGTGTGAGAGATTCACGTGGTCTGAGAGGTTCATCTCACTCTGGAGATTCGTCCTCGTCGGTCAGTGTTCTCATACTAGATTTGCGCATATGTTCAGCTGCAATCTGATATATGCTAGTTTAGTATGCACTTCTTCTTTAGGTGATCAATAGTTCAGAGTTCATATCAATTCACGTGTGGAGCAAGCTCTCACGTTTCTTGGTCTGTAGAGTTGAAATTAGAATTAGTACTTTTCAACGTGGGGGACAAGTCCTGCCGTTATTTGGAATTGAGTTCCACAGAGGCTTTTATTCAAGAGTGGAAAGGGTTGGTTCATCATTTCCAACCAATCGTTATTCATTTGGGTGTTGCTACTGACTTAGTTAAACTTTACATGGGTGGCCAATTCTCTCATTTTAAAGGTTAACATCACATTACATCATTTTGCAAATAGTTGAATCTTTTACTCATTAATTTTATACAAGAATTAGATGCAAGCCTCGTAACTGAGGAACCTGTATAAACAGAGTTAGGGTAATGTGGCTGTATTGTCTTTCATGAGGTCACAAACATGAAACGAAATGGACCGGTTCGTAGTTGGCTTCTCCACCGACCGTTTACACATTCTCCAAAATATGAATATTGTTCAATTCTCAAATTCTGGGATATAGTAGAATTTGGCAGGAGAGTTCCTTTGTTCTACTGTGACCCTCTTTCTCCCATACTGCATGGTCAGGGAGACAAGAGTCTCTGCAAGGCATTTATGACGTAGTTGTAAAATCATAAAAACTGCCACTCCCCTCCTAACAGGAGAGTGGGGGTTGTTCACATCTCTGCTAGTCAATTCACTGAAAGGGCTAGCGTCATGACAGTAGTATTCTACACAGTATTATATAGTAAGTACTACACATGATCAAGTGATACTACAGTGTGTAGTATATTATTTGACAGTATACTACAGTTTACTTCAGAATGTTATAGTAAGCACTACATGATTGAGTGGATACTACAGTATGTACTATAGTATTCTACAGTATACTACAAAATTATATAGTAAGCACTACAGCGTGTAGTATAGTATTCTACAGTATACTACATTATTATAATGTAAGAAATACACGATTGAGGGATACTACAGTGTGTAGTATAGCATTCTATAGTATACTACACATTTCTATAGTAAGTACTACACATGATCAAAGAACACTACAGTGTGGAGTACAGTATACTACAATATTCTATAGTCAGAAGTACACGGTCGAGGGATACTACAGTGTGGAGTATAGTATTTTTTCATGTGGGGAAGTGTGTAGGGAAAGGAAATTAGAGGAGAGCAGAGAGGAAGGAAGGGAGGCAAGGTGCACCCAGGCCATTGAGGAGTGATGGAATTTACGCCTCACCTCGCTGCACCCAATTACCATAATTCATGCAGTGTTAAAGAGGCTGGCATTGAGAACAGAGCAGGTCAAACTGGCCCGGGGGTCAGCTCCCTGCCACCACACTTTTCCATTAAGGACCCCAACACACACACACACACACACACACACACACACAAACACACACACACCAACACCACCCCCACCAATCAATTACACCTCACACAGCAATTCATGATTGATTCATTTGGAGCACCATGTATAAGTGATGACAGCAAGGCAAGGTGAAGGCCTGTAGAGGAAACTTCTACGAAACAAACTTCTGGACGTTTTTTGGAATTTGTAACTTGATGATGTAGTACAAATGAAACATGCGTGCTATCGAATGTATTTATTTTTATCCAGAAAGACTTGCAACCTCACAATAGAATCATCATAAATTAGCAATATATAAGTAACAGTAACATGTTAGTAATGGTCACATCGCTGGTATACAAATTAAGAGATATATATATAAATGAAGATATACACTGGTGACATCAAAGTCTCTCTTATATTCTGGATGCTTGTGAGCAGGTAGTTGTCACTGTGGTAACTGACACCTCCCAAACAGCTCCCATGTCTCCCTGTGGCTATTTGCATGAATGATGTCACCTCACCTCACCATGCAAACACACCAGACTACTGTAATCATGTCGCGTGTGGCGCTTTGTRAGTCTACAAATGGCTAATTTGAATACCATGAGCTAATCACATGGTTATGTCATGTAATAATTCCGTGTCTCCCCTCCCAACCTTCTCTTTCATCGTTCTATTTCATCCAGAGTACTGTATGGAGTGTGACACAGGATTTAAACTGAGTGTCTTGCCATGATAAGGAGTTAGACATATAGCAATTAGCTTCAGTGATCTTGGAGGAATTTTAACATACTCACATTGACTCACCCTCCCATCTTGTCTCTCGCTATTTCGATAGGACCTCTCTGGAGCTAAACCAGGGATCAGGCCTGCCCCCTGCTGGGAATGAGACCATACTGTTCACTAATCATTAATGTACAAGTGTTCAATTCATACAACACTCATTAACTTATTCTCTTTTTCTCTTTCTCACATCTTTCTGTCCTCTTCTCTCAGAGAACACAGAGAGCCCTACTTCTATCTCTCCTCCTCACCCAGAGAGCAACAGTGCCTCGCTCCTTCCCTCCCTCCTCTCTGCTTTATTACTCCTGGTGCCCCTGGTTGCCGCGGTTGCTGGTGTGTTGCTATGGAGACAGAAAGACATTTCTCGCCGCGGTGAGTCTTCCGGCGTTTTCTTTTTTGACATCCCTACCTCCTTCGTGTTCTCTCCATCTCTGGACCTGTCAAGTCCAGTGAGTGATCTGGGGCATGACATATTATGAAGTTACGATGCAATGATCTGGCACGCGCATGATTGTATGTAGTGCCTGTACGATGAATGGCTGGAGTGCTGCTGTTGGTGTCGTGTGTGTGTGTGTGTTGTGTGTGTGTGTGTGTGTGTGTGTGTGTGTGTGTGTGTGTGTGTGTGTGTGTGTGTGTGTGTGTGTGTGTGTGTGTGTGTGTGTGTGTGTGTGTGTGTGTGTGTGTGTGTGTGTGTGTGTGTGGTGTGCATATATATATGTTTCTCACAGGTATTGAACAGTCTCTCTCCCACTACTCTGGGAAGTGGAGAATATCTATGAGAATCCTGAGGATGTCAGACAGGTGATGGATTCATGCCTTCTCTGTATCTCAATACCCTCTGATGAATCTCTGTTCTCTCTCTCCTCTCTCTTCCTCCTTCTGTTCCCCACCATTTAATTTCCTGTTCTCTGGCCCTCTGTTTCTGTCTCTTTCTTTCTCTCTTTTTTCCTTTGTTTTCCCGCTTCTTCTTCTTTACCCCTCATGTCTCCCTGTCTCCCCTTTCTTCTATATTTCTCTACCCCCTCTATTCTTTCTCCTCTCTCTCTCTCTCTCTCTCTCTCTCTACTCTCTCTCTCTCTCTCTCTCTCTCCTCTCTCTCTCTCTCTCTCTCTCTCTCTCTCTCTCTCTCCTCTCTCTCTCTCTCTCCTCTCTATCTACTCTCTCTCTCTCTTCCTCTCTCTCTTCTCTCTCTTCTCTCTCTCGTCTCCTCTCTCTCTCTCTCTCTCTGTGTGGTTATTGAACACTGTTTTTTCCTCTCCTCCTCTCTCCGTATAGACTTCTCCCCAGGGTTCAGTGTGGTTATTAAACACTGTTTTCTCTCCTCTCTCCCTATAGACTACTCCCCAGAGTTCAGTATACATGGTGAGTTATTGTGTTCTGTTCTCAGCATCACAGACACAGAAGCGTTCCCCTGAGTCTGATTGGGGAGGTGAGGTTGTAGTGGCCTCCCTTGCTAGTCTGTCCTCAGTGTGTGTGTGTGTGTGCGCATGTGCGTGTATGGGTGTGTGTGTGTGTGTTTCTCCCTCTTCTGTCAGCAGATATGTCTCCCCCTTCAGTCCTGTGGTTCAGAAAAACCTGTCAGTTCTTAACTGTCAACCTTACATAAGTGATATTAACAAATCAATCGCATCCCACCCAGGAGGATGCCTTTAAATGTAATCTCCTCTCCCTCCTTCTTGTCTCTCTCTCCCTTCCTCCCCTTCACCCCCTTCTCCCCCTCTCTCTCCTTTCTCATTCTACAATGCCTTTGTCTTTCTCTTCTTCTCCTCCCCTCCTATCTCTTGCTGTACTATGCCCTTCTCCCTTCTCTTGCCCTCCCTCCCTCCCACCACTTCTCTCTCTCTCCTCTTCTTCTCCTCTTCTTCTCAGGACCTGAAGCCCAGAGGGGAGAATGATGTCTATGAGGAATTGGATCGGTAAGAATTAAATAGCCCTGGGTCATGTGTGGTGTTTGTGTGTGCATTTCTGTCACAATTTCCCATCTGCCCTTCACAGGCCCTCTCACCCCCATCAACTCTGAACATCACTATGACACTGTCAACCTGGCYCTGCACGTCGGTAACATAATGTCACATAATGCACTGACAGTGAAGTGTGTGTGTGTGGTTTTGGGTGTGACGTGCAGAACGTCATGGATGGGTACATARGTTTGTGTGTGTGTACCTGTGTGTGTCTGTGTTGTTTAAGAGCGTGTTCTTTTTTCAGATACGAATCATGCAGCCTTCTGGAGACCTCCACATCTCAGGATTTATCAGCAAAAGCTTGAAGCAATATTATCTCTCCTCTGTTCAGTATATGGACAGTTACAGTGCCTTGATTTTTTCCACATTGTGTTGTGTTACAGCCTGAATTTAAATGGATTACATTGAGATTTTATGTCACTAGCCAACACACAATACCCCATAATGTCAAAGTGGAATTAATAAAAATGAAAAGCTGAAATGTCTTGAGTCAATAAGTATTCAACCCCTTTGTTATGGCAAGCCTGAATAAGTTCAGGAGTAACAATGTGCTTAACAAGTCACATAGCAAGTTGCATGGACTCAGTCTGTGTGCAATAATAGTGTTTAACATGAGTTTTGAATGACTACATCGTCTCTGTACCCCACATACACAAGTATCTGTAACGTCCCTCAGTCGAGCAGTGAATTTCAAACACAGATTCAACCACAAAGACCATGGATGTTTTCCTATGCCTCGCAAAGAAAGGCACCTATTGGTAGATGGGTAAAAGAAAAAGAAAAAAGCAGGCATTGAATATCCGTTTGAGGATGGTGAAATTCTTAATTACACTTTGGATGGTGTATCAATACACCCAGTCATTTCAAAGATACAGGCGTCCTTCCTAACTCAGTTGCCGGAGAGGAAAGTGGCAATAGAAATTTACTTTATGTCCTGAATACAAAGCGTTATGTTTGGGGCAAACACAACACATCACTGAGTACCACTCTTCATTGTGGTGGTTGCATCATGTTATGAGTATGCTTCTCATCGGCAAGGTCTAGGGAGTTTTTTTAGATAAAAATAAATGTAATAACCTCCCGAGTGGCGCAGCGGTCTAAGGCACTACATCTCAGTGCTAGAGGCATCACTACAGATCCGGGTTGGGTCCCAGGCTGTATCGAGGGGCCGGGCGAGACCGGAAGACCATAAGGTGGCGCACAGTTGTCCCAGCATCGTCCGGGTAAGGGGAGGGTTTGACCGGCCGGGATGTCCTTGTCCCATCGCGCTCTAGTGACTCCTGTGGTGTGCTGGGTGCATGCACGCTGACACGATCTCCAGTTGGACGGTGTTTCCTCCGACACATTGGTGCAGCTGGCTTCCAGTTAAGTGAGCACTGTGTCAAGTAGGAGTACGGCTTGGAAGGGTCGTGTTTCCTCTCTCCTGAGTCTGTACGGGAGTTGCAGCGATGGGACAAGACTGTAACTACCAATTGGAAATCACAAAATTGGGGATAAAAAGGAGTAAAAAAAAGTACAAAAATGTATAATATATATACAGTCAAAAGTTAAAACACACCTAATCATTCAAGGGTTTTTCTTTTTTTTAAACTATTTTCTACATTGTAGAATAATAGTAAAGACATCAAAACTATGAAATAACACATATGGAATCATGTATTCACCAAAATAGTGTTAAACAAATCAAAATATATTTTAGATTTTAGATTCTTCAAAGTAGCCACCCTTTGCCTTGATGACAGCTTTGCACACTCTTGGCATTCTCTCAACCTGCTTCATGAGGAATGTTTTTCCAACAGTCTTGAAAGAGTTCCCACATATGCTGAGTACTTATTGGCTGCTTTTCCTTCACTCTGCAGTCCAACTCATCCCAAACCATCTCAAGTGGTGATTGTGGAGGCCAGGTCATCTGATTCAGCACTCCATCACTCTCCTTCTCGTTCAAATAGCCCTTACACAGCCTGGAGGTGTGTTTTGGGTCATTGTCCTGTTGAAAACAAATGATAGTCCCACTAAGTGCAAACCAGATGGGATGGCGTATCACTGCAGAATGCTGTGGTAGCCACGCTGGTTAAGTGTGCCTTGAATTCTATATAAATCACTGACAGTGTCACCAACAAAGCACACCCACACTATCACACCTCCTCCTCCATGCTTCACGGTGGGAACCACACATGCGGAGATCATCTGTTCACCTACTCTGCGTCTCACAAAGACACAGCGGCTGGAACCAAAAATCTCAAATTTGGACAGATTTCCACCGGTATAATGTCCATTGCTTGTGTTTCTTGGTCCAAGCAAGTCTCTTCTTCTTATTTGTGTCCTTTAGTAATGGTTTCTTTGCAGCAATTCGACCATGAAGACCTGATTGACGCAGTCTCCTCTGAACAGTTGATGTTGAGATGTGTCTGTTACTTGAACTCTGAAGAATTTATTTGGGCTGCAATTTCTGAGGCTGGTAACTCTAATGAACTTATCCTCTGCAGCAGAGGTAAATCTGGGTCTTCCTTTCCTGTGATGGTCCTCATGAGAGACAGTTTCAATATAGCGCTTGATGGTTGTTACGACTGCTCTTGAAGAAACTTTCAAAGTTCTTTAAATTTCCCGCATTGACTGACCTTCATGTCTTAAAGTAATGATGGACTGTCATTTCTCTTTGCTTATTTGAGCTGTTCTTGCCATAATATGGACTTGGTCTTTTACCAAATAGGGATATCTTTTGTATACCAACCCTACCTTGTCACAACACAACTGATTGGCTCAAACGCATTAAGAAGGAAAGAAATTCCACAAACTTTTAACAAGGCACACCTGTTAATAATTGACATTTATTCCAGGTGACTACCTCATGAAGCAGGTTGAGAGAATGCCAAGAGTGTGCAAAGCTGTCATCAAGGCAAAGGGTGGCTACTTTGAAGAATCTAAAATCTAAAATATGTTTGGATTTGTTTAACACTTTTTTGGTTACTACATGATTCCATATGTGTTATCTCATAGGATTTGATGTCTTCACTACTGTTCTACAATGTCAAAAATAGTACAAATAAATGTAAACCCTTGAATGATTAGGTGTGTCCAAACTTTTGACTGGTACTGTATATGTAAAATGAAATAGAGCTAAGCACAGGCAAAATCCTAGAGGAAAACCTGGTTCAGTATGCTTTCCAACAGACACTGGGAGACATTCACCTTTCAGTAGGACAATAAACCTAAAAAACAAGACCGAAAATACACTGGAGTTGCTTGCCAAAATGACATTAAATGTTTCTGAGTGGCCTAGTTACAGTTTTGACATAACTCGGCTTGAAAATCTATGGTAAGAATTGAAAAGGGCTGTTTAGCAATGTTCAACAACCAACTTGACAGCGCTTGAAGAATTTTAAAAATAATAATGTGCAAATATTGTACAATCTTTTGGAGACTTGCCCAGAAAGACTCACAGCAGTAATCGCTGGTTAAGGTGATTCTAATGTGTATTGACTCAGGGGTATGAATACTTATGTACATTTCTGCATTTAATTTTCAATAAATTGGCTACAATTTCTAAAAACATGTTTTCACTTATTTCATTAGGGGTTATTTTGTGTAGATGGGTGAGAAATAAACATATAGTTTATTAATTTTGAATTCAGGCTGTAACAACAAAATGTGGAATAAGTCAAGGGGTATGAAGTTTATAGTGATATTGATCACTGGTCATAAGGATAGATCTGGGCTGGGAGAAATGTAAACCTTCACCTTGGACTTTTGGTCTGTCTGTTTCAATAAACATCACCAAATAAACGGGTCAAATGAATCTTAATTGTCTGTAATCAAACCAAATGCTATTGTCACAATTGTTTTATTGCAGCATTTATTACAACAGTAAAATGAAAAATTATTCCTCCTAAAACTCATGAACGGAAAGTGACAAGTTCTTCCGAGAAAGGGCTGAGATGGCGGAAGTGGAAGTGTTGTTTGAAGATGAAAGCGCGTCGAGTACCGTTAGTGAGGAAGATGAGTGGACAACAATGAAGCCCAAGAATGGTACAAAAATGGCAAAAATTGTTGTGGAAAAGGACTCTTATGAGTCTTTGCTGTTTTTTGGTTAAATATGTTAATTTGGGAAACCCTTTTGAAGTCACGAGGATTGTGAAGAAGGCGTTGGGAAAAGTGGATGCAGTCAAAGTAACCAGGAGTGGTATGGTGTTAAGCACGTTGTGACATCTGCTGATGTAAAAAGGACTTTATACATTCGGTTTGATATCGTGTGTATCTAAAGAGCGTGCATTGTGGCTTGTGAAATTATCGATGCATGAAGTGGACAGCTTTGATTGTTGGAGCAGGGCACCGGTAAAAGGTGTTATCTCTGGCGTCCCGTTGGACATTGATAATCAATATCTTAGGCAAAAAACTCCAGGAGTAGTTAATGCACGTCGCTTGACCCGTATGGAGAATGGGGGAAAAGGAGCAGAGTTTATCTGTATTATTGATATTTGATGAAGAGTTTCTACCACTCGATGTAAAGCTGGGATATATAAGATACCCCATAAGAGCGTTCGTGCAAAACCCGATGCAATGCAAAACATTTAGAAAGTTGTAGTTTGGCCACGTGTCAAATGTTTTCAGGCGGAAGGAATATGCTATTGAAGAGTCTGTGAATGTAAAATGTTGCAACTGTGGTGGGGATCATATTCCCGAATTCCCAGAGTGCCCTGTTAGGGTGAAAACAGTTGAGGTGTCAAGGATCAGGGCTGTACAGCAAATATCTTATATGGAGGCGGTGAAGAGAGTTGAAGGGGAAACAGCCCACAGTTCTGAAGAAGATATGGCCGTGGATGCACCGCAACCTGTTGCAAATGTTAAACATCAAAGTGATCTGGATACACTTATTGTAAAGAAGGTGGATTTTGTAGTATTTATAGCCACAGTTATTAATTGTACTGCACAAGTGTCCAAGAAGCTGGACATCATTACATCTGTACAGCTGAGAAGACTTCATGGCAGAAGCACTGCAAGGACTACTGTCGCCAGAAAATATGCCACCCTCACAGGATCGTTCTGAGCCTGTGTTAAGTACCTGATTAGAACAGAAAACCATGCTGATTTAGTTGAATTAAAAGTGTGTTATTGATCGTTTGTATGGATTTATTTTTACCCCGCATTATTCCCTTTCTTGGATATTTATTATCTACCTGTACAGTAGGTGGCGGAATGCACATATAATTGTTGGGAACGCTATTATACTGAAGAAGAAAACGCTTGGACTTTGTATGTCTGGAATTTACGTCCTGTGTCGGCTTCCGTAGCTACCAGAGGAAGAATGGCCGGCTGGATGTGGTTTCGCTGCTTTTTGGGGCCTCATCTCCAGAGAGTGCACCGTTCACAGGGGGAGTCCCGACCCGAAGGAAGAGCAGGGAGGAGGGTAGGCTCACGGCAGATAACGTGCTTGTGTTTGTGACCGACCCAGGAAGAGATAGGAATGCAACTTTGTTCAACGCTAGCACTAGTTCGCGCTCCGGTCAGGACATGTTATTGAAACTGCTGTCAGTCACTGAATGACAGAGTTGACAATGTGAAAATGTATGCATAGTTAACACATTTGGTAATGTTCAGCTAGATACCAGGAGAATCAAGTATAATGGCTATCTTTGCGTTGTTGCAGGTGAGCATGCTAGCAAGCACGTAACCTAAGTCACTGTTAGCTATGCTAGGTAGCTAACGTTAGCTGTACTAGTTAGACAGGGAGATCATTGCGCTTATCCATAGCTGACTTGGCTAGTCACCACTCATTTAGCAGCTAACTACTTTCCCCTTATCTTACAACCCCAGGGATGGACTTATCAACCCAAGAGCCTGGAGAAACACACTGACAGCATCCTCGGATGGGTCAGTATATAACTAGCAGGTTACCACAAGTTGTAGTATCTAATTGTTGATTATGACTTTGATTAGCTAGAGAACAAACTCTATTTTACTATTACATGCAATGACCTGCACTGTAATACACAACCTTTGATCTTTTCTTTTGCATAAATTGAAGCCACAAGTAAAGACAAGTAGCACACTTGCATAGTTATACAGGTAGTCTATACATTCTCATACTTTGTGTTGAGATGCAACTGTTCTCTTGTGTGTTCTCCCACCAGGCGTCAGCTTTGTGGTCTCTGTCATACTACAGCTCTCCTCTCCTCCTCTGCTACCTTTACAGAAAAGGTAGTGTTTGTGTGTGTTCACTCATGCGATATGAAAGGTAATAAAAATGACTCATGCAATAATGGTCTTATTTGGTTTAACTATTAATACCACCCAGCTGTAGTGTAGTAGGTAAGTATTGGTACTGGCTAGTGGTGATATGGTTTGACATAGGACATGTGTGCATGCTTGATTGCGAAAGAGTGCAAGAAAGAGGGAGCAAATGGGTATTACTAGCCTAATTGTTTGTGTGTGTAGTGTTCGTAGGCCAAACTGTTGCTGTGTGTTTCAGGGTACATCTGCAGCAGTAAGCTGGTCCCAGTCAGTCAGTATGTGGGAACAGTAATGGTTTGTCTGCTGGGAGTCGCCTGTCTGAGAGGTGAGAACTTTACCACTCTTTTTACTGAACTTGTATTGCTCTTCCTGGATTGGTCTGGTTTGAGAAATCCTCTGTGTTCAATGGATTTTTTTCTCCCCATAAAATCTTATAACATCTCAAAACCTAATTGTAGAGAATGTAGTGTTCTTCATCTGCTACACAGACATTGGATTGTGTGTGACTAGGCTACCGGCAACTACAATTGCATTCCTGTGGGGTTACGATTTCACACACTGACTCCCTCACAGGGTGTGGGTCTATCAGGTACACTAAGTACACCCCTGAGACTCTCTCTGGCACTCTCTGCTTCTCTCTCCCTTTCCCTCTCTCAGGTTGGGGACGGTGGAGGAACTCGGAGTATCAACAGTTCATCTCCATTCTGGAGGAAACCAGGAAGAACCACACGCCTAGCAACAAGGTAACACTGCTATGTCAACAGCTGGGCTGCGTCTCAAATGACACCCTCCCTATTCCCCATATGGTGCGTTATGTCTAACCAGTACCCTATATGTCATTTGATATTATTCTCAGGCCTGTTTTGCTAGTGGTTGTCAATCTTGAATTCAAGAAACAAGCCACATCTATTCTTCCTGATCACAAATTTTGAATGTTCTGTCTGTAGAAAAAATTGGCCTGCTATGATTTTGACTTCTCTCACTGGCCGGCAGACTTCAGCTGGGAAGAAGTTAGCAATCCGTGAGTTGTGTGTGTAATTTGCGTATTGATGTGAACCTTTTACACGTGTGTTAATTTTTACACTGTGATTGTA
Organism: Salvelinus sp. IW2-2015; assembly: GCF_002910315.2. NCBI lineage: Eukaryota > Metazoa > Chordata > Actinopteri > Salmoniformes > Salmonidae > Salvelinus > Salvelinus sp. IW2-2015. Next base: position 4,649,501 of record NC_036874.1, on the reverse strand, counting down.
TTTTTTTGGTTTGAAATACACAAGGTGGTACAGTAAATGTAAACAGGATGACTGTGTCTGGGTTATGATTTGAGAGTAAGGCTCTATTTTCACTATATAGCTCTGGTTGATTTATTAAATGTCCCTTAACATCCTGTGTGACAGGAAGCTGCTGTCCAAGACAGGAGTGTCTCTACTGAAGCCAGAGCCCAAACTGAGAGGGGCAGCAGACAGCGTGCTCAACTCTTTACGCACTCTACCATGCCACATCGTCAGGTATAGACAGACTACAATATCCACAATACACTGTACTCTACCAGGGCTTGACATTACCATTTTTAGCAACTTGTAGGACAGTTTTTTTAAATTTGATTTGATTTTTTAACTTGTGCGAAGGCTCGTCACCTTTTTTTGGGGGGGGGGACAAGTATGTAACACCATGGGCCAAAAAGGTGACTGAAAATTGTGTTGTATTATGTAAAACATCCTTCATTACTATACATTATCTCCTGCTGTTGTGGCCTTGAGCAAGGCACTTAACCCCCCACAAAGTAAAATACTGCACTGATAGGCTTCTGTTTAAAACACGTGGTCCGTCAACCCTCCATCTGGATAGCTACCGGGTGTGCAGACTTTGGATCCAACCCTGCACAAATATCAAGGTCCTGTTGAGCAGCTGATAATTTTTTGCAATGTGGTGTGTTCGAGCATGGCTGGAGCAAAAGCCTGCACACCCAGTAGCTCTCTTGGAGGATGGTTTGTCCACCCTGCAACATTACAATTACAACTAAATACTTTCTTTTTTGGCCTCCCGGGTGGCGCAGGGGTCTAAGGCACTGCATCGCAGTGCTAGCTGTGCCACCAGAGACTCTGGGTTCGAGCCCAGGCTCTGTCGCAGCCGGAAAAATATTCAGTGTTCAGGGAAGATGTTGACAACATTGGAGTTACTTGTCAATTAGGATATTCTAATATATATTTTTTACTTTGTTAGAATTACATGGCCAGTATTGAATAGAAGAGAATCCTAGCCAATTTTGAGGGCTTGAGAGACTGTTTTACAACCGGAGTATGCCGCATTTGGTTTCATCAACTGCACCCGTATCAACTGTGTGTCCCCCATTTGCGGTTATACACAAGTGCCAGTGGAAAGTTTTATTTTAGGACATTGGACATGTCAATGACATTAATACATGCTAAGTAGTTAACGAGCAAGATACCCAGCCAAACTACACTGTTTTGAATTGGCTATCTAGTTAGTCTGTTGTATATCATTATTTTACCTACCTGCTCTCCTCTGGCAACGGCCCACTGGCACACGCGGCCCACTGGCGCACACACCATGAGTTTTCCAGGATTTTCATTGCTGACCAAAAATGAGCTATAAGTGGGCAAATGACTCACTAACAAGCAATGAATATCAACAAATGTGCACATGCGACTCGCTTTGATCTCAAAAACGCATCTCTCGACTGCCTGATTGAAAGAATACTCGTGCCTGTCAATGCAGGCTTTCAATAATTATACTCTGATGCGCTCTGCATAGATTAGGAGAACAGTGTGTAACACTGCATCTGGAGGACACAGATCCAATTCTGAATGGAGTACCCTAATTTATATTGGAATTAATTTTACTTGTCCATTCGGACAACTTAAATCTATATTCTTATTGTCCTTTTTTTACATTTATTTTTTACTTGCCCTCGACCCCTGTCTGCCATGCTACATTGTCAGGTATAAACAGACTAAAATACCCACAACGCACTGTGCTCTACCATGCCATATTGTCAGGTACTAAACTACACTGAACAAAAATATAAATGCAAAATTCAACAATTTCAGAGTTACAATTTATATAAGGAAGTCAGTCAATTGAAATAAATTCATTAGGCCTTATGGATTTCACATGACTGGGAATACAGATATGTATCTGTTGGTTACAGATACCTTACAAAAATAGGGGCGTGCATCAGAAAACTAGTCAGTATCTGGTGTGACCACCATTTGCCTCATGCAGTGCGACATCTCCTTCGCTTACAGTTCATCGGGCTGTTGATTGTGGCCTCTGGGATGTTGTCCCCCTCCTCTTCAATGGCTGTGCAAAGTTGCTTTATATTGGCGGGAACTGTTGTACACGTCAATCCAGAGCATCCCAAACATGCTCAACGAGTGACATGTCTGTGTATGCAGGCCTTGGAAGAACTGGGACATTTTCATCTTCCAGGAATTGTGTACAGGTCCTTGCGACATGGGGCTGTGCATTATCATGCTGAAACATGAGGTAATGGCGGTGGATGAATGGCACGACATTGGGCCTGTACTTATGCCTGCACGTACCGTAACCCAGCGTTTCCCAAACTCAGTCCTCGTGACCCCAAGGGGTGCACGTTTTGGTTTTTGCCCTAACACTGCACAGCTGATTCAAATTATCAAAGCTTGATGATTATCTGAATTAGGTGTGTAGTGTTAGGGCAAAAACCAAAACATGCACCCCTTGGGGTCCCGAAGACCGATTTTGGGAAACCTGCCATAACCCCAGCAACACCATGGGGCACTCTGTTCACATTGTTGACATCAGCAAACCGCTTACCCACACGACGCCATACACATGATTTGCGGTTGTGAGGCCCGTTGAAAATACTGCCAAATTCTCTAAAACAACGTTTGCGGCGGCTTTTGGTAAATAAATTAACATTCTCTGGTTACCACTCTGGTGGAAATCCCTGTAGTCAGCATGCCAATTGCACGTTCCCTCAACTTGACATCTGTGGCATTGTGTACTGGGGACAATAAAAGGCCACACAACAAGTTGCACCTGTGTAATGATCATGCTGTTTAATCAGCTTCTTGATATACCACACCTGTCAGGTGGATGGATTATCTTGGCAAAGGAGAAATGCTCACTAACAGGGATGTCAACAAATTTGTCCAGAAAATTGGAGAGAAAAGCTTTTTGTAAGTATGGAACATTTCTGGGATCTTTTATTTCAGCTCATGAAACATGGAACCAAGACCTTACATGTTGCTTTTTTATATTTTTGTTCAGTGGAATTGCATTATATTCTAAGACATCGTCAGGTACTAAACTAAATACACTATATTCTACCATACCACATAATCAGGTACTAAACTAAATACACTATATTCTACCATACCACATAATAAGGTACTAAACTAAATACACTATATTCTACCACATCGTCAGGTACTAAACTAAATGCACTATATTCTACCATACCACATAATCAGGTACTAAACTAAATACACTATATTCTACCACATCGTCAGGTACTAAACTAAATGCACTATATTCTACCATACCACATTATCAGGTACTAAACTAAATACACTATATTCTACCGCATCGTCAGGTACTAAACTAAATGCACTATATTCTACCATACCACATAATCAGGTACTAAACCAAATACACTATATTCTACCATGCCACATCGTAAGGTATAAACACTCAATAGACTACAATATGCCACACTACCATGCAACATAGTCATATCGTACTACACAGGTCGTAATGTAACTAACTACAACTACTGTTTCTATCACTGTCTCTCTGCGTCACACTGTTATAGCAGGCAGGCTTGGTATATTTGATTGATATTACATTACTGCCTGCTAGCCCACTGACTCGACCTTTTCTCTCCCCTCCCTCTTTCTCCTCCTCTCTAGTTTTCTGATTGCCCACTCATTTGGGAGGAGGATGCTATACCCTGGGTCTGTATTCCTACTGCAAAGGGCTATGAGACCCATGCTACAACAGGGCCAGGCTAGACTTATAGAAGAGGTGAGTCACCACACACACCCCACAGTAGGGTCAGGTTACATTAATTTACAATAGTTAATGTATTCATATACAGTGCATTCAGAAATATACAGACCCCTTTTTCCACATTGTGTTATAAATCTACACACAATACTCCATAATGACAAAGTGAAAACAGGTTTTTAGTATTCAGACCTTTTGCTATGAGACTCAAAATTGAGCTCAGGTGCATCCTGTTTCCATTAATCATCCTTGATGTTTCTACAACTTGATTGGAGTCCATCTGTGGTAAATTCAATTGATTGGACATGATTTGGAAATGCACACACCTGTCTATATAAGGTCCCACAGTTGACAGTGCATGTCAGAGCAAAAACAAGGAATTGTCTGTAGAGCTCTGCGACAGGACTGTGCCGAGACACACATCTGGGGAAGGGTACCAAAAAACAAAACATTTCTGCAGCATTGAAGGTCCCCAATAACACAGTGGCCTCCATCATTCTTAAATGGAAGAAGTTTGGAACCCCCGAGAGAAGGGCCTTGGTCAGGGAGGTGACCAAGAATCCAATGATCACTCTGACAGGGCTCCAGAGTTCCTCTGTGGAGATGGGAGAACCTTCCAGAAGGACAACCATCTCTACAGCACTCCACCAATCAGGCCTTTCTGGTAGAGTGGCCAGATGGAAGCCACTCCTCAGCAAAAAGCACATGACAGCCGGCTTGGAGTTTGCCAAAATGTACCTAAAGGACTCTCAGACCATGAGAAGCAAGATTCTCTGGTCTGATGAAACCAGATTGAACACTTTGGCCTGAATGCCAAGCATCACGTCTGGAGGAAATCTAGTACCATCCCAACGGTGAAGCATGGTGGTGGCATTATCATGCTATGGGGATGTTTTTCAGTGGCAGGGACTGGGAGACTAATCAGGATCGAGGGAAAGATGAAGGGAGAAAAGTACAGAGAGATCCTTGATGAAAACCTGCTCCAGAGCACTCAGGACCTCAGACTGGGATGACGGTTCACCTTTCAACAGGACAACGACCTGAAGCACACAGCCAAGACAACGCAGGAGTGGCTTCGGGACAACTCTCTGAATGTCAGTGAGCAGGCCAGCCGGGAGCCCGGACTTGAACCTGATCAAACATCCCTGGAGTGACCTAATAATAGCTGTGCAGCGAACTCCCCATCCAACCTCACAGAGCTTGAGAGGATCTGCAGAGAAAATTGGGAGAAACTCTCCAAATACAGGTGTGCCAAGCTTGTAGCGTCATACCCAAGAAGAATCGAGGCTGTAATCGCTGCCAAAGGTGCTTCAACAAAGTACTAAGTAAAGGGTCTGAATATTTATGTAAACAGAATATTTCAGTAATTTATTTTTATAAATTTGCAAACATTTCTATTAACCTGTTTTTGCTTTGTCATTATGGTGTATTGTCTGTAGATTGATGAGGGGGGGAAACTATTTAATCCATTTTAGAATAAGGCTGTAACAAAATGTGGAAAAGGTCAAGGGGTCTGAATACTTTCCGAATGCAATATATGCAACCTTTCGCTTTTAGACCTGCTTAACTTAAGTTTCTCTCTTCCGATCCGTTTCTGTACCTCCCTCCCTCTCTTCTCTGTGTGCAGTGTGATGGCCAGAGGAACAAGCTGGTGGCGTGTGATGGGAATGAGATTGATACCATGTTTGTGGACCGCAGGAGAGACGAAGGACAGCACGGACAGACTCTGGTAAGGACCTGCACAATGCTCTATGAACCATCATAACTACATTACCCGTGGTTCCATGTGAGGTCTATAGTGTTTGCTGTATGTCCTGCTGTAGGTGATCTGCTGTGAGGGGAACGCAGGCTTCTATGAGGTGGGCTGTATGAACACTCCATTGGAAGGTAAGGAACCTCTGTGTCTGACACTTTTTTTTTTTTACACATTAGAAATACTTTCTTTTTTAGTTCCTTCCACTCATCTTACTTACCATCCTTCCTTCCGCCCTTTGTTGTAAAGATCACTGTTCATACATGGTTGTTAACATATTCCCTTAACCTGTTAAATTCAAACTAGAGCAGTATAAAACTGTTTGTCTGTCTGTGTTGCAGGTGGATACTCAGTGCTTGGCTGGAACCACCCTGGCTTTGCAGGAAGCACGGTAAGCCTTAGTGTCCCTCGCTCTTCCCCATCATGCTTTTGTGTGAACTTACCAGCATGTTTCAACGGCATTATTCGGTAAGTTTGTCTTATGTGGAAAGTCTGGTTTGTCTACACGGGTCATTCTTGGAGAATGTTGGAAGACACACAGGGTTGTGGGTTCGATTCCCACAGGGGACCAGTAAGTAAATGTAGGAAAATGTATCCACTCACTACTGTGAGTTGATAAGAGCGCCTGCTAAATTACTAAAATGTCTGTGTTAGCAGCAGATTTGTTTCCGTCTCAAAATGTGCATTGACATGAAAGTAAATGTAAAACAATAACTCTTCGTTCCTCTATCCACTCCCTTATTTCTCTTAGGGCGTACCGTTCCCCCAGAATGAGGCCAATGCCATGGATGTAGTGATCCAGTTTGCAGTGCACAAGCTGGGCTTCCAGCTCAGTGACATAGTGGTGTATGCCTGGTCCATAGGGGGATTCACAGGTATGGTATACTGCTGGTATATGCCGTTTGTCTGGCCCTAGTTTGTTGTGGGAATGAGTTGACCAATTTCACCAACATACTGAAAGCACCACTTCTTTATTTCTCCCCCCTCATCATTTTCTCTCCATCCTGCGCTTCTCTCAACCTCTCTCCTCATTCTTCTCCCTTCTCTCCTCCTCCCCTCTCATACTTCCTTTTCTCTGTCTATATATTTCTCTCTCTCAGCCAGTTGGGCGGTGATGTCCTATCCAGAGATCCAAGCACTGGTGTTGGACGCATCCTTTGATGACCTGCTGCCTCTGGCCCTCAAGGTCATGCCCGACAGCTGGAGTGAGTCTCGCGCAGGGGTCATAGGTCAAGGCGTGGAAAAGACCAATGATGTCATATAAACAGAAATGTATTATGTCTTTTGATGACACTTTTTTTCCTATTATGAGATATATTCTTTAAGAAGTGAATAGTCACTCTGGATAAGAGCATCTCCTAAAGGCCTGAGGTGTGTGTCTTTGTAAGGGCTGTGTTTGGTTCAGGATCTGACAATGAAAATTGTGTGTTTCAGGGCCGCTGGTGACACACACAGTCAGGCAGTACATGAACCTCAACAGCGCAGATCAACTCTGCAAGTAAGTGCAACATTCTTTACTCACACAAACACTTTGCGTGTGTGTGACTGACACAAACATATCATCCATGGAAAATATGTAGTAAATCTATTTGAATTTAATTACTTTTTGACAGCATCCCATTTGATTTGAACAAAACTTTCCGTATATGTTTGCACATGGAAGAAGTGGTCAGAAAGTGACTTTTTGGACCTGAATCCCAAAACATTCAGGAGATAAAGGTGCTCAAAGTTGACCTATTTTGCATACCCACCATACCATCAGATAGCCATGTCTTCATCACTGGAAAAGATAAACAGTTGAGGTCGATATCAATTAAAAGCTTAATAACAGGGTTGTCAAACTCTTGTATAAATTCTAGATGTTTCATTCCCCCCCCCCCCCCCCCTTAGGGGTAGGAAGCATGAGTTTTTACTCACCAATGTAACAAGTGTGGTCAAAGACTTAGTAGCTTAGTTGTAGTCACGATCTGGGTACCTATAAGTAAAAATATGTAGTTATGTTTTTAAGTTATTACAGGTAGTAGGCTGGCTTGCCGGGTCCTCAATTACTCCGGAAAAACATTTTCCTTCATGACTTCAGCATTCTTCGGAACACTGATCGGTTTTATGTAATAACTCCAAAAATAGAAAAGTGAGGTGTAAGTTTACATTGGTGCTTTTGATGTGTATTCTAATGCAAATCCATGTTACATTTATGCTACCTTTAATCTCAATGATCAATTAGCTTAGACCCTATTTTCCATAGAGATTTTTGTGTTGTGTTCGCCATCAGTTGAAACACAACATGCTCTTGAATACAGGGTCATTTTAATCATAGGAATATAATTAATAGGATGGACCTATCCCTTCAGACCACTGCAATTTACCTGTTACACCATTGACATTTTAACTTCTAATTACTACCACAGATGGCCCACCGTTGAATGTTAACATTAATGGTCATACATATTCTATTATTTATATTTCTATAGGTTTTCTATGGAGGGTTGACAGTAATTTAAAACAGATATTCCCATTCAAGTCAACATTCTGTGTGGACCACCAACCATCTTTGTGGTACCATTTGAAAGTTGACATTTCCATTGTATTAGCTTTTTTTGGTGCATTTAACAGCCAAAACATGACACCAACCCTGCATTCTTGTGTTGCATGGTATGCTTATAAGGTACAAGGGGGTGTGGTAAAATACCACGGCTAGGGCTGTTCTTAGGCACGACGTAACAGCCCTTAGCTGTGGTATATTAGCCATATATCACCCCCCCCCCCCCCTCCAGGTGCCTTATTGCTATTTTAAACTGGTTACCAATGTAATTAGAGCAGTAAAAATAAATGTTTTGTCATACCCATGGTAGTCAGCCAATCAGCATCAGGGCCCGACCAACCCAGTTTATAATGAAACTTCGGTACTTTTTCAATACTAGAACATGAAAAACAGTTTGGTACTAGAATTTGTTACATTCAGTACTTCTGTCAATCTGACTCGCGGATCAAGTCTCTGTCAGCGCAGCTAATGTAAAGGCACGTCTCTCCCAAGGATGATCTATTGCCTCAGCGAACTGAATGGTGTGCTAATACGGCTCCGACGGGCCCCCCCCCCCCCGCCCCCCCCCCCCCTCTTGTGAATGACGTCATTACTGGTTAGACACAGCACGCAGTTTTATCAAATAAGCTACTTCTATGCAAATGTTGTTGATCATTACAATAAAATAAGTCCCAAATGGGAGGGAAACTGTGTTATCTGTAGCCCCATGAAATCAGCCAAAACAAGCTCAACTCAATGCATGCACTCACTCCTATTAAATATGCACACACATGTATTGTGTACAAAACATTAGGAACACCTGCTCTTTCCATGAGTGACCAGGTGAAAGCTATGATTCCTTATTGATGTCACTTGTTAAATCCACTTCAATCAGTGTAGATGAAGGGGAGGAGACCGGTTAAAGAAGGATTTTTAAGCCTTGAGACATGGATTGGGTATGTGTGCCAAGCCCAGCTTGTTTGGTGTTGAGTATCGTAATTCTAGTCCTGGTATCTGTATTGAAGTCAAAATTCTGGTATCGTGACCACTACTGAATTCGAGCATATTGTCTCAACCGGGCACAATTTTATTTTATTTTAATTAATTAATGTAACCTTTTTATTTAACTAGGCAAGTCAGTTAAGAACATTCTTATTTACAATGATGGCCTACCCCGGTCAAACCTGCATGACGCTGGGCCAATTGTGCGATGCCCGATGGGACTCCCAATCACGGCCGGATGTGATGCAGCCTGGGACATCAGATGTAAAGTAGGGTATAAGCTACAACATATGCAAATATGAAGAACACAAGAGTTTACAAGTTTTTAGATAATTGTGTCTAAGGTTAAAATGACTATAAAAAATTCATTATTTAAGATAATAAAATAGTTGGATAACCCTGTTTTTTAAAAAAGCTTTTAATTGATTACAACTGTTTATCTTTTCCAGTGATGAAGACATGGCTATCTGATGGTATGGTGGGATATGCAAAATAGGTCAACTTTGAGTACCTTTTATCTCCTGAATATTTTGGCATTCAGGTCCAAAAGGACAATTTCTGAGCACTTCTACAATGGGCAAACGTGTATGGGAGGTTTTGTTCAAATCAAAAGGGGTGCTGTTTACCCTAAGGGAAGATGGGAGTATTTTATGACCCTAACACTCAAGATTTCTTCCTTAGGTACCAGGGACCAGTGCTTCTAATCAGAAGAACCAAAGATGAGATCATTACCACCACGTGAGTCACTATGAAGACATGAATAAAGAAGACTTAGAGCCCGTTCAGGTTACCTCGACTTACCAGCGCATAGCTATAGTAGCTGGTTTCACTGACTGACTGTTGTTTCAGGGGTCCAGAAGACATCATGTCCAACAGAGGAAACAACCTCCTGCTCCAACTTCTGCAGTTCAGGTCGGTTCTCTGTCTCCAAGACCTCACATAGGCTGTGTCTGTCTATGTACACTACAGACGTTATTATCCACAACCTCACACAGACATCTGTGTTGCCTAGTACTATATACGGTTGAAGTCGGAAGTTTACATACACCTCAGCCAAATACATTTAAACTCAGTTTTTCACAATTCCTGACATTTAATCCTAGTAAAAATTCCCTGTCTTAGATCAGTTAGGATCACCACTTTATTTTAACAATGTGAAATGTCAGAATAATAGTAGAGAGAATGATTTATTTCAGCTTTTATTTCTTTCATCACATTCCCAGTGGGTCAGAAATTACATACACTCAATTAGTATTTGGTAGCGTTGCCTTTAAATTGTTTAACTTGGGTCAAACGTTTCGGGTAGCCTTCCACAAGCTTCCCACAATAAGTAGTATGAATTTTGGCCCATTCCTCTTGACAGAGATGGTAACTGAGTCAGGTTTGTAGGCCTCCTTGCTCGCACACGCTTTTTCAGTTCTGCCCAAAAATTATCTATGGGATTGAGGTCAGGGTGTTGTGATGGCCACTCCCAATACCTTGACATGGTTGTCCTTAAGCCATTTTGCCACAACTTTGGAAGTATGCTTGGGGTCATTGTCCATTTGGAAGACCCATTTGCGACCAAGCTTTAACTTCCTGAGATGTTGCTTCAATATATCCACATAATTTTCCAACCTCATGATGCCATCTATTTTGTGGAGTGCACCAGTCCCTCCTGCAGCAAAGCACCCCCACAACATGACGCTGCCACCCCCGTGCTTCACGGTTATGATGGTGTTCTTCAGCTTGCAAGCCTCCCCCTTTTTCCCGCAAACATAACGATGGTAATTATGGTCAAACAGTTCTATTTTTGTTTCATCAGACCAGAGGACATTTCTCCAGAAAGTACGATCTTTGTCCCCATGTGCAGTTGCAAACCATAGTCTGGCTTTTTTATTGCGGTTTTGGAGCAGTGGCTTCTTCCTTGCTTAGTGGCCTTTCAGGTTATGTCGATATCGGACTTGTTTTACTGTGGATAGATACTTTTGTACCTGTTTCCTCCAGCATCTTCACAAGGTCCTTTGCTGCTGTTCTGGGATTGATAGCACTTTTCGCACCAAAGTACGTTCATCTCTAGGAGACAGAACGTGTCTCCTTTCTGAGCGTTTCGACGGCTACGTGGTCTCATGGTGTTTATACTTGCGTACTGTTGTTTGTACAGATGAACGTGGTACCTTCAGGCGTTTGGAAATTGCTCCCAAGGATGAACCAGACTTTTTTTTTTTTGGAGGTATTGGCTGATTTCTTGCGATTTTCCCATGATGTCAAGCAAAGAGGCACTGAGTTTGAAGGTAGGCCTTGAAATACATCCACAGGTACACCTCCAATTGACTCAAATTATGTCAATTAGCCTATCAGAAGCTTCTAAAGCCATTACATCATTTTATGGAATTTTACGAGCTGTTTAAAGGCACAGTCAACTTAGTGTATGTAAACTTCTGACCCACTGGAATTGTGATAGTGAAATAATCGGTCTGTAAACAATTGTTGGAAAAATTACTTGTCATGCACAAGTAGATGTCCTAACCAACTTGCCAAAACTATAGTTTGTGAACAAGAAATTTGTGGAGTGGTTGAAAAATGAGTTTTAATGACTCCAACCTAAGTGTATGTAAACTTCTGACTTCAACTGTATACATACACTTGGAACAGAGTGAGCACTGTGTTTCTGTTTTAAACCCTTTCTGATGTCATATCTTCAGGTACCCCAAGGTGATGACAGACGATGGAGTCAGGGCCATCAGAGCATGGCTGGCAGCCTCCAACCACGTAGAAGAGGCAGCGGTGTACAGTAGCTATGAGGTGGATGATGACTGGTGTGTGTCTGTACTGCAGTCGTATAAGACGGAGAGAGATGTTTTCTTCCCCTGGAGCGTTGGTAAGACTGCTCCTCAAATGACAACACCATTACAGCTGTTTGACTTAGATTAGAATCTCCTAGATGAACTTCTTGATGGAATTTATTTTGGTCTTTTACTGCCTCTTAGACACTACTCTCTGCCAGAGGTGGGAAAAGTACTCAATTGTCATACTTGAGTAAAAGTAACCCAGTAAAATACTACTTAAGTATATTTAAAATCTGATACTTTTACTAAAGTACAGTGGTGGAAAAAGTACAAAATTGTCATACTTGAGAGAATGTAAAAGCTATACATCATATTCCTTATATTTAGCAAACCAGACGGCACAATTTCCTTTTTTGACAGCTAGGGGCAGCTCCAACACTCAGACATAATTTACAATGGAAGCATTTATGTTTAGTGAGTCCACCAGATCAGCGGCAGTAGGGATGACCAGGGACGTTCTCTTGATGAGTGTGTGAATTGGACCTTTTTCCTGTACTGCTAAGCATTCAAATTGTAACTAGTACTTTTGGGTGTCAGGGAAAATGTATGGAGTAAAAATACATAGAAGTAAAGTACAGATACTCCAAAAAACTACTTAAGTAGTATTTTTACACCACTGCTCTCTGCTGAGATTGTGTATCCATATGTATTTTTTTTATTAACAAGGCAAGTTGGTTAAGAACAAATTATTATTTACAATGGCGGCCTACCAAAGGGCCTCCTATGGGGGATGGGATTAAAAATAGGACAAAACACAACATAGAGACCTATATAAACACGTGTGTGTGTTGTGGTATTAAGCTTTTCCTGCCTGTTTTGTCAGGTGAGGACATGACACTGGAGGGAAGACGGCAACTGGCTCTTTTCCTGGTGAGAAACCGCTTCTTTCATCTTCCGTTGTTCCTCCTCTCTACAACATGACTTGCATTCTATTCCCCCCCTCTCCATCAGTGCCTTTCATCTTGTCTCCTTCACCCCATCCTTTGCTTACCCACCCCAATGCTGAAGAACACTTGAGGTTTCCATAGTAACTAGGTCACCTGTGCTCTCCTTGCGTCTGGTGCAATGTATTTCTATTGGCTCTGTGGTTTAAGTAATTTACTACAGCTGTTCTGTGGTGGGCTAATGCCTGTTATGTACATCTGATTCCCTTTATATGGAAATGGTAAGGAGGTGAGTGGGCTTCCATTAAAATCAGACAAAAGCAAATCTACAGATTTCCACTGGGAATGTTCTCTCGTTCATTGTTTTCCCTCCCATCTCCATCACTTGTTCCCTCCCTTTCTCAGGCACGGAAGTACATGCGGAACTTCGACTCAACTCACTGCACTCCTCTCCCCTACTCTGAATTCACTGCCCCTTGGAGACTGTAGAAAGAGGGTTGAAGGATGGATAGAAACGAGAAGCAAAGAGCCTGGCAAGACCAACCAATCAGAGGTTTACAGCGCATGGATTGAATGTGTTATATGTATCTATGGGAGCTGTTCAAGGCAGCTAGACCCAGTCGGTATTAGAACGTTGCAACCCTGCCCACCTGTGGTTACCCCATTGGCTCATAGCAAAAACTTGGCATTTGTCTACTTAATTCTAAAATGAAATGTACATGTCTAAAGATTACTGCTCCCTAGCGTTCTCACTACTTAGAAAAACGTAATATTGCCTCATGCCCCTTTTTTATGAAGATGCTAGCGGCCGACCGGAACATCAAGCTAGTCAAGACCAACGTTATACAGCTACAAGTAGTGAGTGGAGTTACAAACGAACTGTACTAAACAAGTTAAGTCTTACCTGTGATAGTGCTTTCCCCACACGTAGCCTGCTTTCATACGCCAAATAGCCTGAAGCCACAGGGCTCTTCCTCGACATGGGAGCATTGCGAACAGTAGGTTGTGATTTTTGACCTGGCTACATGTACATCGAACACAGCAGCTTTTTAGCATGTTTTATTTCTGTACAAAACAAAAATAAACTAAGTTGGCTCTTTTACAATGGGGTGAATGGTAAAGAATTTTTGTTTTCACAATGTGGGCGTGGTCTAAGGTAATTCCTTATCGTCTGAGAATAATACCTTGACTACATCGCGTCGCAAAATAAATGTAGAAATCTATATTATTAAATTATTGCACCCACGCGTCAACGAGCGGTAAAATAGAAGTTACACAGGACCCAAACTAGATGCCCGCGTGCGCCATCGTGCATAAATATATACTTTTTTTTTAAGCCTGGAAGGAGGAGAGATGACTAGAAACGATTCTGTTGACCTTGTGCATTTCAGGTAAAATAACAATATTTATGAATTGCCATAAACGTTTAATGCTTTTCGACGTGTCCCCAAATTAATGTAATTGGTTGTTTGTTTTGATGTTTGGTGTGGGGGAACAAAATAAATGTGCGCACGCATGCAGCTGGTTTGGGTTCCGTGTTGTAATGGCTTTGTTCATATTTATAAACTGGGTGGTTCCAGCCCTGAATGCTGATTGGCATATCAGACATTTATTTTTACTGCTCTAATTACATTGGTAACCAGTTTATAATGGCAAATCGGGGGGTTGTGATATGGCCAATATACCACAGCTAAGGGCTGTATCCCGGAACTCCGCATTGCATCGTACAAAAGAACAGCCCTTAACTGTGGTATATTGACCGTATACCACACCCCCCCTCGGGCCTTATTGCTTAAATATACACTGCCGTCCTCAAGAAGCATCTGGTACTATGAGAACTAGATATTTAAAATGCTTCCTTCCATGAAGTAACCATTGATCTCTAGGTAATTAGATTTTAAAAATGCTCTATCCTATTGCCTTTGATTACACTACTACAAGGAAGGAAAGATGCATCTTAAATGAATGAGGTCTTCTCTCCCTCTGGCTGCATTTAAAAAAAACTGAAACAGTTATTCCAAATTGGCTTTGATCAAATATCTACTTTTTGTGGACACTCATGAACAAAGCTGTATCCTGATAATGCTCTTAATGTTAAATAAAATGTTAACATTTATTTATGAAACTGCGATCTTACATATTTTTTTTTCTGACCATAACTCAAAGTTCCAGGCCCTGAGGTTTTCCAGGTCAGGTCACATCCTCAGGAAAAACTCCTGGACCTAATCATTTCACCAAAGGAGTAGAATGCACAAGAATGGCAGCAAGGACATCAAAGAAAGAACAGAGATCCCAGCCTGTCTAAGGTCTTTATTCACTTCCCTCCAGAGAATCCTTTGTGACATAGTACTTAGACATGACAACAGGAGGGGGAATACAGTGAAATTGTTGTTTTGGAACAAAGTACAGACTGTCAGCTTTAACTTCAGTATTTTCATTCATATTGGGTGAACCGTTTAGAAATGACAGCACTTTTTGGGGGGGGTTGTTTCAGAATATTTTGTGCCCAATAGAAATTAACGGTCTCATTGGAGTCACTTATTGTAAATAAGAATAGAACATTTAATATGGATTCTACCATGATTGCGTATAATGATGAAAGTTAGGCACAAGTCATATGTACGTCTAAATTTCTCAATCATGGTGGCGTTCACCCGATATGGATGAAAATACCCTCAAATTAAATCTAAACGTCTGCACTTTAACCTGTCGTCATTGTATAATTTCAAATCCAATGTGCTGGAGTACAGAGCCAAAACAAAATAAGTCACTGTCACAATACTGTTGGAGCTCACAAAATTTTGTAAAAGGGGACGAGGAGAGGTTAGTTCTCTCACGTCACCCCGCTCCTCCGCTCTCTCCACTGGCTTCCAGTTGAAGCTCGCATCCGCTACAAGACCATGGTGCTTGCCTACGGAGCAGGGGAACGGCACCTCCGTACCTTCAGGCTTGATCAGGCCCTACACCCAAACAAGGGCACTGCGTTCATCCACCTCTGGCCTGCTCGCCTCCCTACCTCTGAGGAAGTACAGTTCCCGCTCAGCCCAGTCAAAACTGTTCGCTGCTCTGGCACCCCAATGGTGGAACAAACTCCCTCACGACGCCAGGTCAGCGGAGTCAATCACCACCTTCCGGAGACACCTGAAACCCCACCTCTTTAAGGAATACCTAGGATAGGATAAAGTAATCCTTCTAACCCCCCCCCCCTTAAAAGAGTTAGATGCACTATTGTAAAGTGGTTGTTCCACTGGATATCATAAGGTGAATGCACCAATTTGTAAGTCGCTCTGGATAAGAGCGTCTGCTAAATGACTTAAATGTAAAAATGTAAAAAATGTAAATGAGAGGTTACACCATTCTCTTGAAGTTGTCTATGGCTTCCGTTGCTTTCTCCAGCTCCGTCTGGCTCTGACGCAGCTGGAACAGGGTTAGAGAGCAGGGTCACAGGTCACCACACACTTCAGAAGCGGCTGATAATCTCACTTCACAAGCAGAGCCAAGCAAAACGTCTTTACTGTGGGAATGCCCCCCGTTCCAAAACTAAAACCTGAGTAATAACATTCCACCACATCCCTCCTTACCTTCTCAGCGTCCAGCTCCTGTACTTTAACAGGCACCTTCTCCTTGTAGTCACTCTTATCTATCTTTTCTCTCAGTTTATCCATCTGTTTCTCCAGCTCTCCCTTCTTCACAGTCAGCTTGGCCACCTCCTTCTCCAAGTCTATCAGACCCTGGGAGAGAGATTAACGAGGAGAAAAGGAAACGTAGTTGTGGAAAAAGTGAAACAAAATTTCACTACGGAATAAACAGATGTCTGTTTGGCACACAGTCATCAGATGACTCTGGCTAACAGTGTATACTAATCACAACACAGAATAATGTGCAGTTGAAGCCCGTAAAATAGACCTCTTACCTTGAGCATGAGGTGGACGGTGCATCTGTCGGAGGCAATGGCCACAGCACAGCCCTCTGGGACGGCCCCGGTGGCTGGGACGGGCTGGATGGTCTGGGAAAGAGACAGGGTCTGGATCTGCAGACTGTACTGCTCCACCAGAGACATCGTCTCACTGTCTATACACTGGAGGTAGCCTGGGGGGGGGGGGTATAATATGGTTATGTAAAACAACACTATGAGAAGTGTTCCTTCTAGTCACCAAAGTAGATAATCATGCCAATTCTGACTAAATCATACACCCTTGCTATAACTAAGTAGTAAATATAGTACAGTGCTTATGGTCATGTATGAACTCACAATCGGCGCGTGTCTTGGTCAGGTTGTAGTCGGCCCTGAGTGAACGGATGGTCCGGACCACGGTCATCACAAACTCCATCTGACGGTCCACGTCCTCACTGTGCCAGCAGAACTAGAGACCACACAGAGACAACGGTCAGACAACCTCAAACCACAAATTACAGTCAACATAACACATTATACTGACATAGTGTACTCAGTGTATCAATAAAGTTCAATCCCTCAAATCTCTCCCTCACCTCCTCAGTCTCAGGGTAGGGCGTAACATGGATACTAGAACATTCATCCTGGGATCGTCGCCGTGGCAACCTCTGGTAGAGCTCCTCGCCCACGAAGGGCATTATGGGAGCTAGGAGACGCAGGCCAGTCTCCAGGCAGGTGAACAGGGTCTGTCTGCAGACTACAGCCTGGCTCTGAGACCCAATGTCCTCCTCCACCCTGGAGAACACTGGCTTCACACTCTCCTGCAGCGGTGAGCGAGGTAGAGAAGGGGGGAGGGACGAGGATGGCGGTTGGGAGCAGGAAATTAAGGAGTGGCAATATATTAATCCCACACACACACACCATTTCACACTCGCAGGCAAACAGACTCACCAGATAGATGTCACAGAGCTCGTAGAGCCAGAAGTTGTAGATGGCTGTGGTGATAGCTGGGAAGTCGTAGGCCTGGAACCCTGCATTACACAGACCCACAGCAGTACACAGACGGGACAGAATCCARCGGTCTGACACACTCTCCTCCCCACACAGCTGACAGGAGGAGGAGAATTGGACATTTTACAGAAATATAAAACTAAATACCATCTTATCATACAAAGACCCATTTTCACTCACTATCAAATTAAGAGCATTTTCTCTAAGCAACTTTATTTTCCTTCATTTACATGGGCATGACACTGCAGTAAGCACACACTGAATAGATACAAATTCTATGGTAGAGATGTCACCCGTCTCTCACCTGGGCTTTCTCTGAAGGAACAAAGTTGTCTCCCAGCGTTCTCATGGCAAACTTCACAGCATTCCACAGTTTGTTACAGAAGTGACGGTAACCAAGGATACGATTCACATCCATGTTAATGTCCCTGCCTGAGAGAGTTAGAAAGGGTAGTGGTGGTGTGTACATGGCATGCCAACCATAGCAATATGACAGCCACACCACTAGATGGCAGTAGTGAGTGGTGTACCTTGGCTGGTGTAGGCACACAGGGCGAAGCGGAGGGCATCTGTGCCACACTCTGGGATACCAGTGGGGTAGTCAGACTTCTGTCCCTGCTTGGCCTTCTCTACCTCTACTGGGTCCAGATTACTGTCCTGCAGCTGGGCATACAGACCCTGCACACACACGCAGAGACATCTCTCTGTGTCCTGGTGCTTTGTTCTAGGTCCTTAACCACACTTGCAGTTCAACAGCTATGTGACAACATAAATGCATGCCACTTTTATTCAACGCAGCAAGACACTGTTGGTTCCTCAATCCACCTGATATAGTAAGAGTATGTGCTGCCTGTCCCCAGAGCCCTGTAGAGCAGTGGTCACCAACCGGACAATCTTCAAAGCATTCCTAGTCGAGCACCAAAGAAAAGGGCTTGCGCTCCTTTAAAAAAAATAGTGTTGCGCTGTTGGCGGTAGGTGCACTTGATTCAGATGCACTGTGCACCGGGTAGGCAAAGTATTTCCATTTTGAACCATTTCATTTGTCTGAAAAGACACACTCCGCCTACCCAGCACACCGGAAGAACTGTGACTAAATCTAGTGTGCTTATTGCGCTGGCCATTCAGATAGCTCAAATCACCATGCCTACAGCTTCCACGACCCCGGTTACAGCAAAGTTTGATCCAAACCTACATGAGAGTTTATAAAACTATGACCACAGAGCGACTGTCACAGAATACAGCAAAGAGCTGCTGTTTTTATGAGTTCATGTCAATTTCTATTCAGTACTGTCAACGCTGTTTTTATTCAACACTATTACAAAACATAAAAACGCGCTTCTCCCTACTTCCACTCGCGCTGTAATGAATTAGTAGCCAAGTGTCTCGATAGCCCTGCATTTGTATTATTATTAGCAGCTCATCATGTCTATTTTAATATGGAGGAATAGAGCAGGGACGTGAGAGGCGGACCCTCTGCTGCTCTCTCCCTCCCCTGAGACTAATGTAGTGTTCAAAACAACAGGGAACTCGGAAGAAAACGAGATCTGTCTGGGAAAATCGTTTCCAGATCACTGATGTCATGATTTGACCTCTTTTTTTCTTCTTCAGTTGTCTTGAAAGCACCATGACCATCAGATAGATGCAGGTACCATAGTCCAGTATAAAAAAACGGATCTATTTTGTTATCAAAGCTTGAGTTTTTTTAAATATAATATGGTCTGAGAATTACTATATTGGCAGGCCAGGCATATGGCCAATATGCTGTGATAATGTATTAGGCCTACTGCACAAACCTCATTCCTACAGAATAGTTTTTATTAGGTTAAATGTTTTTTTTCTCTTCAAAATCATAGCGGTAGATCTCGGCTTGCTTTTTGACTCCGAAAGTGACCTTGACTCAGAAAAGGTTGGTGGCCACTGCTCTAGAGGGCTGACTCAGCTCTAGGCTTGAGCGATATACCGTTTATACTGTATACCGGGGTATTTCAGCTGGGGGGTGCGTGCTACGCCACTGCTTTTAACTAGAAGTATAATTATAAGAAACCTAAGATGTGCCAAATAAATTATATCCAGCTCATGGCTCCAGCTGTGCAATTGGTTCACTAACTTGCTAGCTGTGGCTAGATCAAGCTTCTTGGTTACAGCTTATTGGTTACATTCAATCCCCTCCTGGATCAAGATCCCTGTTGCCTAAATTGTTTTGTGCCCCTTGTGTGCATTTCCAGTAATACTGTATACCCCAGTATGGTACAGAAACGGTATGACGGTAAGGAAATGTGGATACCTCCAAACCCTACTCAGCTCAGTTTGAGGGAGCAACACTAGGAGACAGATAAATGGCCTCAATAAAGCCTGGAATAGCTGCTTAATAAAGCAGACAGTACAACACCCCCCATGGGAACATGGTGTGTTACCTCCAGAGAGATGCCTGTGATGACGTCCAGAGGGTCGATGACGTTACCCAGAGATTTGCTCATCTTCCTCCCGTGGGCGTCCCTCACCACCGCATGGAGGTACACCTAGTATCAAACACAGCCATTATCATTACTATACAGGCTGTCCCCACTGTAATCAATGACATGCTACACCGGTCAGAGGCAGCAGGTGATTACTTCCAAATGAGCCGGACCTCTTTGAAGGGCAGCTTGCCGGTGAGTTTGAGGCCCATCATCACCATGCGGGCCACCCAGAAGAACAGGATGTCATGACCTGTCTCCAGCAGGCTGCCTGGATAGAACACACTCAGGTCCTGGTTCTGGACAGAGAGAGGACAACATGTATTACACACAGAGGGTATCACTCACTCAGCTCTAGACACACCTTACCCACACATTCAATATAGTCAAGACAGGAACTATGGAAAACTTATGTTAACTTTAATACACACACAGCCTCAGACACACACGCACCCACACACACAGCCTCACCTCGTTGGGCCAGCCGAAGATGGAGAAGGGGAAAATACCAGAGGAGAACCATGTATCCAGGACATCCTCATCTGTAACACAGGAAGTGAACAAAAATCACTGGGCAATTGGCAGAATACTCCATTCCACTGTAAATGATCATCATTTGAGAGAAGATCTTACCCTGTCTGAGGGTGATCTTGTCAGTGGAGACGTTGAAGCGCTTGGCAGCTTTATCTCTGGCCTCCTCCTCTGTCCTCCCACTCACCCAGTAATGACCATCCATGTCCTAGAGGACGGGAGGGAGGGAGAAGGAAGCCAGAGAGATGGGACACGGGTTGTTAGGACAGGTGTGACTTAAAATGACACAGAGAAAATGAGAGAAACAGATCTCACCTCTCCTGGTTTGACTGAAGGGTCGTTCACGGTGACAAAGTAGGCTGGGATCCTGTGACCCCACCACAGCTGACGAGAGATACACCAGTCCCTGGGAAGGAGGGAGAATGAGAGAGGGATGAGTTCAAGTGAATATGTAAGAAATAAGAGGGGTGAGGAAACCTGAGCACAACTTGTGACAGATGAAACACTAAAGAAGAAAAGGGGTTTGGTGCTGGAGTAGAGGTGCTCCCTGTTTTTAACTAGGGATCTAACCAGGATCTGTAATACACTTTATTTCTATAATGGAGAGAGTGTGGGGTGTCACCTTCTAATGCGTAGAGAGATGGAGCACATTAAAGAGTAGAACGGGGGGGTTCGAGCCCAGGCTCTGTCGCAGCCGGCCGCGACCGGGAAGTCCAATTGGCCTAGCGTCGTCCGGATTAGGCCGGTAGGGATATCCTTGTCTCATTGCACACTAGCGACTCCTGTGGCGGGCCGGGCGCAGTGCACGCTGACCAGGTCGCTAGGTGTACCGTGTTTCCTCCGACACATTGGTGCGGCTGGCTTCCGGGTTGGATGCGCGCTGTGTTAAGAAGCAGTGCGGCTTGGTTGGGTCGTGTTTCGGAGGACGCATGGCTCTCGACCTTCGTCTCTCCCGAGCCCGTACGGGAGTTGTAGCGATGAGACAATACAGTAACTACTAATAATTGGATACCACGAAATCGGGGAGAAAAAGGGGGTAAAAAAAAAAAAAAAATCTATTTTTTAAGAGTATAACGGGAAGGACAGCGAGGAAAGAGAAAGACTGATGACAAAAGAGAGGTATAGAAGGAAGAGGAAAACAGAACCAGAAAGGAGATGGAGGTTATCGAGTGATGGAATGTAGGTGATAGAGGGGATGGAGAAAGAGGAAGGGACTGGGAGAGGTGCAGAGTAAACCTACCTGATGTTGTCCAACCAGTTGAACCAGGTCTTATGGTGGTGGTCTGGGATGATTTTGAGTCTTCCCTCCCGGACCGAGTCAGCTGCCTGCTTGCCCATGTCAGCACAGTCCACATACCACTGAGGCTTCAGCAGGGGCTCCACTATGTCCTTAGAACGACTGGGGAGGAGAAACACACTCACAGTCAATACTATTCAACATTTTCTCACTAACACGCTCCCACACCTGGACACAGACGTGACCACATTTCGCCCACAGATGCACGTGAAGCTGTAAAAAGGAATGCACATTGACTAGACTGTGTTGATGTGCTCGTAATGTGGACTGATCGTAGTACACCTGCAGACAGGCACCACCATGGGGTTGTCTTTGGTCTCCTTGAACTGGCCTCTGTCCTTCAGAGCCTGCAGCACAGCCTTCCTCGCTTCGAAACGTTTCATACCCTGAGAGAGAGCGAGAGATGAGAGAGAGGAGGTAGGCAGAGAAAAACAGGGAGGAAGTTACCAAACAGAACAACAAGGAGGAAAAGGAAGAAGAAGAGTGACAACACACCACAACTACTAAGACAGCATGAAGACAAGATCCAGTGAAGAAGTGGGGTATACTGTACCAGGTGAAGAAGTAGTAGGAGTGTACTGTACCAGGTGAAGAAGTAGTGGGAGTGTACTGTACCAGGTGAAGAAGTAGTGGGAGTGTACTGTACCAGGTGAAGAAGTAGTGGGAGTAAGTATGCTACCAGGTGAAGAAGTGTATGTGGGGAGTGACTGTAAACCGAGGTGAAAAAATTAGTGGGAGTGTACTGTACAGGTGTAAGAGATTAGGTGGGAGTGTACTGTACCAGGTGAAGAATTAGTTGGGAGTGTACTGTACCAGGTGAAGAAGATAGTGGAAGTGTACTTGTACCAGGTGAAGAAGTGTGGAGTGTATCTGATAACCAGGTGGCAAGAAGTAAGTGGGAGATGTACTGTACCCAGGTGAAGAAAGTTAGTGGGAGTGTACTGTACCAGGTGAAGAAGTAGTGGGAGTGTACTGTACCAGGTGAAGAAGTAGTGGGAGTGTACTGTACCAGGTGAAGAAGTAGTGCGAGTGTACTGTACCAGGAATGGAGCCGGCACATTGATGAGCAGGCCGTTCTCATCAAGGATGTTGATGAAGGCCAGGTTGTGTCTGTTTCCAACCTCATAATCATTATGGTCATGGGCTGGGGTGATCTTCACAGCACCTAGTGGAGAGAGAAGGTTCCGTACATCTCAACCATACAAACTAACAGTATCCCACTATTCATTGGGCCACCAGACTAGCCCAGGACAGACACATGGCCAAACAGCATGGTTAGTACCCGTTCCAAAGTTGACGTCCACAAACTCATCAAACACGATGGGCATCTTCCTGTCACAGAAGGGATGAAGCACCATCTTCCCTTTAAGGTGCTGAGAGACACAGATAAACCAAAACCTGTTAGTTCTCAATTAGAATGACAAAAACATTCATCAAAACAACATTTAAAATGTCAAGAAAGCATAGCCTTTCATGGATTTTTCCAAAGAACGCATGTATTGGAAGGTTGTAGAGACGGCAGGGTGTGTGTGTGAGTTGTAGAGACCTGGTATCTGGGGTCGGCAGGGTGGACGGCCACAGCAGAATCTCCCAGCATGGTCTCTATACGAGTGGTCGCCACAATCACCTCCTCATCTGACAGTGAGACAGAGGGAGACATTTAATGAGGGAGGGAGAAAAAAATGGAAGGGTGAGATCAATTAACATAATTGACAGAAACACTCGAGATAAAGCTGTGTCCCTGTACCTCCCAAGCCCAAAATGACTCTCCCTTTTCTCGCTGTCTTACCTGATCCCTCTATCTTGTAGGAGAAGGAGACCAGTACTCCAAACTCCACTTTGTCCTTGTAGCCAGGCACGGGCAGCAGAGTCCTGCCAGTCAGCTCCTTCTTATCCACCTGGACAATACAGCATCATGGGAGTGTTCATTATGGTATGCAACAGAAATGGTGGAGGCGTTTCAAAAACGGTTTAAAAACATTGTTTTCACAAACAGAATCAAATACCTCATATATCCGAGATGGCAATGAGTTCGAGCGGTGCGCAGGACCAGTTGACCAGCCTGCTTGCTACCTGTAGATCAACGCCGCCTCGACATGCAGACAGATGAACGCGTCCTGACTGCAAGTAGGACAGTTTCTAGAGATGGGCCCGTCACAATAGTTTAGTGTTGGGAACTTACAGCTTGCGTCACAACCGCTCAGTCAATAGACAGTAGTACTTTATGGTATTAACTAATAAAGCTGTCATAAGAATTTCCATGTATGAACAGTAAAAGGGCTGGGACAGGTAAATGGTACACGTAAGTGTGAGGGTAATGTAAATGATAGTTAAACTCCCAGGGTCATGGTTGAACGCGAGGCTCTGTCCCAGTCCAGAGAGGAACCGACTTCTTTCAGCTGGTGGTAAATACGGTCCTCCCTGTCCTCACATACCACACGCAGGGGAGGAAGAAAGAGGTGGGGAGGAAGAAAAGAGAGGGAACTCTAGCTCTTGACTTTCTCTTTCTATTGTTGTTCCTTTCTTTTGAAAACCCTCTCTTTCTCTCCTTCTCTCCACCTCTACCTCACTCTGTCTTCCACTTCAGACCTTCCTGGATTGAGCTGGTCCTTCCAGGTCGTAGACGGCTCATCCCCTCTCCCTCATCAGTTTTTTCTCCCACCACCTGAGGTGCGATACCCGCGTGGTCACAGCCTGGTTTCACAGGCGTCGTCTTCGCCACGCTCACGGTGCCGGGGTAGAGGGAGGAAACAGGAATGCACCCATTATACTGCGATAAGGACAGAACTAGATTACAGCACTCCAGAATGTTGAGAATGGGATAGAGATGAATGTTGAGAGAGGTGAAGAGAAAAGTGGGACACGTAGAGTCATGACAGCAAGACAGAGAAAGCAAGACAGCCGAGAGAGAGAGGATGGCTAGAAGAGAAAGAAAAGGTGTGAGAGGTGGTAGATGAAGAATATAGAGTGAGACTGGATGAAAGGAGGTGAAATAAAAACTGCTAGAAAGGGAGAGAGCAGGTTGGTGTAATATAGAGAAATCCTTACATTCTGGTCAGACAGTCATGGATGGCATTGGTTAGGGCATGGCCTAAGTGAAGAGATCCCGTCACATTGGGCGGAGGGATACCATTCATGAACACTCCAGAGGGATTCGGCCTCACTGGATACTCTTCCGCTGAAAGAAATAAAGAACATCATAATAGCTTGATTATGACCTCGCAGCTCATGGGCTAGTTAAATGTCACATTTCATAAACAAGCATAAACTATGAAATACATAAGAGAGTGACAGTCTCACCCCGTTACTCAGGCTTGAAGTACCCTGCTTCTCCCACCAGGAAGTACCGGCTGCCTCCACACAGTACTGAGGACTGTACGGAGTCTGGCAGGGGGGTCTCAGGGACGTCTGACACAGGGAGAGTAGGAGTTTAATTCCAGCCACACACCACTTGAGTATATAATGAGAGTGGTGGATTAATAATGGTAATAACAGAGTCCTTTCATTATTCACATTCTAATTCTATGGTTAATAAGCACCTTTTTTCTCTCCAGGAGGGGTAGGGACGTCGTATGAGATCACTCCCAGGTCCTTCTTCTCTGGTTTGGCCTTTTTCTGGAGAAGAGACAGAGATGAGACTGATGAAACCTTATGGCAAGACAACCTACTGAATGACCTTATCTAGGCTGTAAAAACTGTAAAGGGAGTATACTTTAAGGATCATCATCTTGTTGGGTCCCAGTTGATCACACAGCAATGGTCTTTGCAACAGGGAAAATGAGAAATGAAACCGAGCCACCTGTCCATCTTCATACCTCTGTCGGGGGTGCCAGTTTCTTTTCTTGCTTCTTCTTCTCCTACCATCTCCTTCTTATCTTTTGGAACTTCTCCAGCTTCTCTCTGTTTTTAGCCTCCTTCTTCAGCTGAGCTTCTGTCTTTGGTTTGCCTGAGGGAGAGAACACACTTCTGAGAATAACACACTGATATGATAGAAAATCATATGATTTATATGTTTAAGGTAATGGTAAGATACTGACTGAATGATTTATATGTTTAAGGTAATGTTAAGATAATGACTAAAAATATTCCACCCTGAAACCGTATGAAATTTATTAGAATCATAAAACTATAATCTGATGATGTGTGTAGTTTTAGTCAGAATTAGAACAAGGACCCTTTGTTCCTTTTTAGTATGTAAGCAGGGTGCAAGTGTGAAACAAATGATAAGAGGAGCTATCGTCAGACGAGTTGTAATACTGTGTTCCTTACAGGACATTCTGTCCCCACCCAGGGAGGGGAGAAACTGTTATGCTTGCAGAAAATTATGAAACATATTGCAGATTAAACAATGTATCTGTGTAGTGGAAAAACACCGACTGTCTGAGCAAGGCGTAGCTTAAGATTTGAACTTGTATGTGTGTGCCTAAGAAAATACAGAGAACAATTAAACTGTGTTTGACTCGACCTGGCTAGAACTCTGAGAAACTTATGATAGGACAGGGAGTACTTCTCAAGGTTTCTCTATACTCGGGGGAATGGAACTGTCGGCTGGGTAGTGATACACAGTGGTGAGAACTCTGGAGAAGCATACAACTCACCTACTGTTCGTGTGTATGTATGTGCGTAGGATATCTACTGTTTGTGTGGAAGTATGTGCGTAAGTAAGGAGCAAGGTATAAAATGGATGTCTTTGTATAATGGACTTCAGAGTGCTCTCGTGAATAAACGTTTTGACTATTGTAAGCTGGGAAATCTGTCTGTTTCATTTCAACCAGAACCTTACAAACTCTGGGTTGCAGACTGAGTAGATTAATTGAAGTTAATGAACATTGATAACGAAATTCTCATAACACACACACTCAAACAAACTCAAGCTGACACACACACACGGAGTCACTCATGCTGCTATGTATCCAGAAAATATTCCTCTGATATAACTAACTGATAAAATGCCAAATGTAGTGAAAACAAACGGGTTTGCCATTCAGCTTGACAAGAAGACACCGTTGGTCTTCAGGATAATAAAGTTATTCTTCAATCTAAACTGATCTCACACAAAGAAACTTGGCAAGAATTTCTCTTGCATTTGCAGGTTGCAAATGTCATCATCTCAAGCAACTTTGCAGGTATACGAGTCAACTCACAATTATTATAATTGTTTTATTGCAATATACAATCGAACTGAAGCTGTTTGTCATTTTATTGATTCCATATTGTTTGCAAATTCTTAAAGCTGCAACGTAACTTTTTGGGCGACCCAACCAAATTCACATAGAAATTTGTGTTATAGATCTGCCATTCTCATTGAAAGCATGTTTAAGAAGTGGTAGATCTGTTCTACTTTCACTATTTCTATGCTTCCCGTTCTCAAGTTTAGTTTTTGCGTTTTTTACTTTCGGTATTTGTACACCAGCTTCAAACAGCTGAAAATACAATATTTTTGGTTATGGAAAATATATATTTCACAGCGGTTTAGATGGTACAATGATTCTCTACACTATACTTGCTTGTTATGTTATACAAACTGAAATTAGGCGCACTATTAGAATCTTAGCAACCAGAAAATGGGGGAGCAATTTCTGCATAGTGCGTCTTTAACACATACTACCAGACGAGTTTCTCACAGTCAAAGACATGGCCTAAGCCTCTTACCACTGGCAGCGTTGGCATCAGCAGTTGGATTAGCGTTAGCAGCAGGAACAGGAGCAACGCTGGGTTTGGGTGTGACGGGCACCATCTTCTCACACAGAGAGATCTGTCCCAGGACCTTGACAAACTGAGGCTGGTTGACACAGGTCAGAAACCACCTGGTCACGTTCGTAAGGGCTTTCCTGTTGGACGGCTCCAAGGCCTAGTATGACATAATAAGAGGAATGTTATTGGAGTTCAAACAATGTGAAACAGGAAGATCTTACATTGGATGTTGCATGCAATTTCAGTCGAGTTGCTTTGCGTATCACCAAAGTTGCTTGAGATGATTTCATTTGCAATCTGCAACAGAAATTGCATACGGATTGCTTTTTGTGACGTCAGCTTTACAGTACAACTGGGGTGTATTCCTTACGCCGATTCTGTTGCAAAATGTTTTGCAAGAGAAACGGTTTACTCTAAATGGAAAACGTTTTATACAACGAAAACTAGTGTTTCTATAGGACAAACGCAGGTAGGCCCCCCGTTTTGTTCTGCTTGCTCCATTTGCTTCCATTTAGTTCTTAAACGGTAAAGAGGTTCTGTTGCAAGACGTAATAAATACAACCCAGCACTCACTTACCAGACAGTCTGTTAACAGAAGACAAGTACTTTCACTTCTTCCTAACTTTAAAGAATGAGGAAGAGGATATACATATAAGATAAATGTTAACAAAGATTTGGCTCACGTATTTGAAGGGCAGGAGTGCTGCGGTTGCCACAGCGATGTCGGCCAGAGTGAGGCTGTCTCCCACCAGGAATGTTCTAGGCTCCAGGTTCTTATCTAGAACGTTTAGCACGCGCATCATCTCAGCATGAGAACTCTGCTGAAGCTGCATGGAATCATCAGAATCAGAAAAAACAATTGGTAATCAACATTGTTAACACAGGAATTTGTCTTGGGCTGTGTTTTATTCCAAATTAGTGTTCCCTCTACTTGCTTTGTCATTGTTCAATCACTCCCATACTAACATTAATTTGAAATTAAGCAAATATTCACCATTATACTCCTATTTGTGTTTGTGACTGCATGGGTTGCTGCCAGTGGTGAGACCCTCTCCCTCACCTTCTTATCCACTCCCATCACCCCCAGCAGTGGGAACACCACAGCACAGGACACAGGAGTCAGCTCATTGTCTGCAAAGCTGAGCCACTGCCACACCTGGCTCTCCTGCTTAGTATTCGATCCGGTCCTCTTCCCCTGAGAGGCTAGGTACCATGCAACAGCACTGGCCCCAGAGAGCACCTCACCTCCCCCAGAGTCCAGCGCCAAGCCGGGGCGAGAGCACAGGGCCAGGGAAGCAGGAGGGTCCTCTATGAGTGTGCAGGGCCGAGAGGGGCAGAACTCTGCAGCGACCAGGGCCATGAGGCTCCTGAAGTCATCAGGATGGGGGGAGACGTAGAGGGAAGCCATCCCTAGGAGAGGGGGGAGAATGATGACGGAGATGGGTGTGTCAGACAATATAATGGCTGGCAAAATATAATGCTTCGTGAAATAGTACAGACTATTGGATGCAAACCACTTCAGAAGTCATCCAATCTCAGCTAAAACTAGCAGGCTAGCTACATAACAGTAGGCAGTACCGTTACTGTTTTGGGCATGTTTGTTTATGCTAACTTAAGTTATGCTATACTAACGTGACATCTCTTGCAAGTAACAAACGCTAACGTTAGCTAAAAATATGGTAAGTAAACAGACAGTTCCACAAACAGAGATGTGCGCAGATAGCTATGCATCGACTCATGCAATATTTTCTAGTGCAACTAACCTGTCAAACAGAAAATACATGCTAACAGGCTAGCTAGCTAACTTAACCATTAGCGGACTAAACTCCACTCTATGGTGAAGGAAGTTTATGAGCAGAGTTTAGTCGGTTAGCTAATCATCAGCTTTGGCAAGCTGTAACGTTAAAAGGGACAATATGCAGTTGCTATATCCATTGTAAATAAATGATATGTACCCATTCATTCTTGAAAAATATAACATAGCTAAATGCCTCATGAGCTTCGTTCAATGGTCGTACACCATCAGAACCCAAAATATAAGCTTGTTTTACTCCAATGTTTGTAAACAAAGTAACGTTAGCTAAATGTAAACAAACACGGTATAGCCCCCAATTATTTTTTAAACTATCATGTTGAGATCATGAATGGTCAGTCCTTGCATCCATAGCTCCATCTATGAACTTGAGTTGTTACATTTCACCAGCCCCATCCCTCTGCTTTTTACCGTAAAAAGTGGTAGTTATTCGCCTGCCTTACACCATTAATTACGTACACAAACTTTTGATATAATACATCATTTTAAACTAAATGGCACTTGCAAAAGTTGTCCATACCTTTGAATGAATAAGAAAGGGACGTCAACTCATGAGTTCCGGATAAGCAGCGTATTACAGTAGTCGGCCGTCTGACGCAATGTGGCGCACATGTTTGGTTCGAAGGACTCTTTGGTCAGATTCATTTCCGCCACACCAAGGCGGTCTGTAAGAATGCCTTTTCCAAATTGACAATGACATTTGTCCAGAGTCTCACTCAGACCAATTATTGCAGTGTTATGAATGTGCAAATTAAAACGATCCAGCTTTAAGGCAAAATATATTGATAGACAAAATAAAAAAATTGCATTAGTCTGAGTGGGTGTGATCAATCAATTATCCTTTTTTAATCAAGCAAGCATATAGTTCATAAAGTAACATAAATTCTAACACCTATTACCATTTGAACTCACACAGTGAAAGCATGTTTCCTCAAAATAATACCATATTGTAATTGATCAAATGGCCATGGGGCTACCCTGCTTCACTTTCTGACACATATACCATTCATCTCAGCTTTAGTCTTTTGGGATCCTGCTTCTTTACAACTAAGAAGTAGTAGAAGTAGAAGTCATCTACTTTAGGGAGCAAAAAAATATGAAAATGRYTTGTGTGCCTAACTATGSGTTTATGTTAGACAGCTTAGCTAGAGGCWTTGGCATTGCGGTGTACCCATCAATTCTCTCTTGCTATCTGGTGCATATTTACATACTTTWTAAGAARAKGATARACAATTTTCAAGGTTTGCAAWAAATCTGCAATGTTATTGATGAACATTCTCTGTAGACCRAAACCATCCACKGTTCTGGTCCTGCCCAAAGGCCTCCATCACATTCTCCACAACCGTTTCCGCYCTCCCTACTACCAGCCCTCCTGCCAAKCTCACRYRGTTCCCCACCCCATTCCCACACCTCCACGCCAGCTTCCCCATTCCCCCACCCACTGCCTTCACCTGCCCTCCCATCTCAGACACCACCGACCCCACATACCCCCCACCCTGCTCCCACGCCTGGTCCCCGACCACCCTGGACACCCACCAGGCGTTGTCAAAGATCCTCCCGAATATGCCCACCCCATCCCAGGCCAGGGTGCCCACCCCTGTGACCCCGTCCTGGCAGCTGGTGAACAGGGAGCCAACGAGAGGGGCTGTAATGCAGTACAGGGTGGAGAAGCACATCTCCCCCACACCAAGTATCAGGCCTGTGACTGAGCCGACCCCAGACACCAGGTCAGACGCCATGTTGTAGAACACAGAAAGGATGTCGCCTGGCAGGGCAGACAGGACCCCCAGGTCTTCCTGTAGGACAAAGGCCACCTAGACGAGGAGAGGAGATATGTTCTGTTACAAGATATTGTCTGTTATAACAGAAACTTATTTTTGTGATCAGAAATATAAAAGGATATGGAACCATCATGTGTTATTGTTTTTACCATCGAGGACCACTTTGGAAACGAGCGTTTTAATTAATACTTTCAAGTGATATCCTCTGAGTCCACCTTGTACATTTTGTTTAATATGTCTGTTACCCAAAATAAATTCAATTCAATTCAATCACAGTATTGCATTCCATCAGTAATCACCTGTCCAGGGATCCCAATGAGGGTGGAGACTACAGGGCGTAGAGGGGCCATGAGCAGGGAGACAGAGGAGGTGATGATATACACCAGAGGGTTGCTGGACGACTCTGTGTCCGACTCAGAGGCCAGTGTCTCGTTGTCCACTGAAGGAGTGATGAGAGGTTCTGTGTCGGCAGGTAGTGCCTCTATGCTTTGGTCAGTAGTCTCATCTAGTGTTTCCTCAATGGCGTCTGGCCTTGCGACCGCTCTTTGCTTTTCTACGACTCCGACCATCGCATCACTGAGCAGTGTCACTATGTCTTCCTCCGTTTCCCCATTTGCTTCCCCGCAACCCTCTGAAAATAGATCTGTCACTCCAATCATGTGTTCCAGCTCCTTAACACTCACCACCCTCTCCCCTCCCCCTGTCTCTCTCACTACCCCCACACTGAACCCACTCTGTCCCTCTGGGCCAGCACAGCACACTGCAGTCCATTGCACCCCAGCCTCACACCCCCCATCCCCACCCTCCTCCATCCCGGGCCCCAGCCTGAGCCCTGTGGCCCCTGTCAGGACGTAGAGCTGGCCCCCTGTGGAGCCACACTGGGGCAGGACGCTGCTCTGGATCAGCTCTGTGGCCAGGGAGCCCCACTGGTGGAGGGGAGAGTCAGAATGAGCTTGGGGATTACCCCCCGCCACATCCCCTTGGAGCAGGGCTGGGGTCATCACCTGGGACCCTTCGTCCTCCCCTCTGGCATCCTCTTCCTCCTTCTCTGTCTATGAGATAGGTTAGGAATCATTAGTCAAAGTGCATATATTGAATCACTAATGCAATTAGTATTAACATCATGATAAATGAATGTTTGGCCCTTATTTGGGTAAAGCTTACTGTACATTACAGTACATTTAGTGTCAATGTAGAGTAGGATAGAGGAGGACGTCTTTTACTCAGGTGTCATGGTAGAAATAATATGCCATGCAGACCATTCTAGTTTTGTGAGTGTTAGGGAGCTTGTCTCCTGACAGACATCTGAGTCAAATATCAAACTGTTGTTCACATTCATCTTTTTGTTCACTCTGACTTGTTTTAACAAGGCCAGGTTTGCATGGAATGTTGATATCAACAGTAAGTTGACTGCCTCTACAGGACGAGAGTTTCCTTTCACTTTAACAAGTTTCATATCACAAAAACATGATTGTACTACAGCTGGAGGAGAAGAGTGGTATACTGTTGGTTTGATCATGTCCGCTATAACTTGTGTGATTGTGTTGAGAATGTACACTAAACTGTACAAGGTAGTGCTTACGCAGTCCATGCATGACAATGATTCCACTGTTTCCACATAATAGAAATAAAAGAATGCTCCCTTACCCCCTCCTCCTTTCCTCCTCTCACCCCCCATCCTTGGCTGAGTTGAAAGGCAGAGTAAACAGCTGCGTCACAGGTCGTGTGGTAGAGCGTGGCGAACGACTGTCCCCCTGGCAGCCTGTGACAGAGGGGTGTCAGGAGGGGCCCCCCACCTACAGAGAGGCCCAGGGGGGGGGTCTGTCTGTAGAAGCTCTGTCTGCAGAGGGAGAAGCCTGGGTCTGGTTCTGATAGTGGCGTGACTGGTAGAGACAGCTCCAGAGTCAGCCCCAGCAAGATCCAGCCTGCAGTACTGACACTGACACCAGCAGGACACCACCGCAGCAGCAGCATGGTGAGCTCAGCAAACCCACACACTCACAGAGAGAGAGGCTGGTAAATAATCCAGAGGTTTGTGCTGTATCTACGCAGATGGGAGAGGATAATGGCCGYTAGCTAGGGTTGACAGCCAGGGAATCTCTGGTATGTCGTTCTTCTATCCCTTTCTCAATCTCTCCCTTCTTTTTTCTCTTCCACCCTATAAGCGCCTCCACCCATGTCTTTCTCCTTGGACTGTGTGTGCTGTGCTGTCTGTATGTGTCTGGGCAGTCTTGCTTACACTCTGCTTCTCTCTCCCTCATTGACAAGCTCACTCTTCCTCCCTCCCTCCCTCCCTCCCTCCCTCACACACACATTCTCCCTCTAGCTACACCTCTACCTGGCTCTCCCTCCCTCCTTCCG
Source organism: Salvelinus sp. IW2-2015 (assembly GCF_002910315.2). Taxonomy (NCBI): domain Eukaryota; kingdom Metazoa; phylum Chordata; class Actinopteri; order Salmoniformes; family Salmonidae; genus Salvelinus; species Salvelinus sp. IW2-2015. The sequence continues at coordinate 4,615,914 of NC_036874.1, read as the reverse complement.
CTCTCTTTCATAGCTCTTTTTTGGTTACACCTTTACCTCTCATTACTGTTAGGTACACAGCAGACCCACACCCAGTAACCAGTTCCTATTACCTGTAAGTCTCCATTCCCAAACAAGGTTTGGCTGTCTGATTGACAGCTTAATGATTCATTTTCTCTGGTAAAACACACACCTCTTAGAAAGTGCTGACTTGGGCCTCCCAGGTGGCGCAGTGGTCTAGGGCACTCCATCGCAGCGCTAGCTGCGCCCCTAGACTCTTGATTCGCGCCCAGGCTCTGTCGCAGCTCTGTCGCTCTGTCGCACAATTGGCCTAGCGTCGTCCGGGTTGGGGAGGGTTTGGCCGGTAGGGATATCCTTGTCTCATCGCGCACCAGCGACTCCTGTAGCGGGCCGGACGCAGTGCGCGCTAACCAAGGGAGCCAGGTGCACGGTGTTTCCTCCGACACATTGGTGTGGCTGGCTTCCGGGTTGGAGGCGCGCTGTGTTAATAAGAAGCAGTGGGTTGGGTTGTGATTCCGAGGACGCATGGCTTTCGACCTTCGTCTCTCCCGAGCCCGTACGGGAGTTGTAGAGATGAGATAAGATAGTAATTACTAGCAATTGGATACCACGAAAATTGGGGAGAAAAGGGGGTAAAATAAAAAAAATTAAGTGCTGAATTTATTTGAGCCGAGTGCACTATTAGGGTGCACAGTGAAACCACACCAGTATATCTTACAGCAGTGGCCTAGTGTTGAATATCACACAGTAGCTCTATCCACCACCAAGGTTCCAAAATAGATTCTATTGACTGAATTACATTTTCTCGGCTATAAAGACAAAATTATTTTAGATTTTGTGTTTCAGCGGCCACTTGGTTTAGTAAAGCTGAGGGAAATGTGGAAATTGATAGGAGTCATCCAATTCAACCCATTGCAATCTCTGTGAGATGACGAGAGGAAAGACGAGAGCATAATAATTAAGCTCTTCACCTATGTGACCTCTGACATAGGGGGTCACAAACCAGGTTTGTCCTGCTACGTGTTATGACTGGGATCACATGGAGTCTTCAGTGCACCCTTGGGCCTGACAGTTAGAACTGTCTGGTAGGAGAATTCCTTTTATGGGATAGGCTACACATCAATGCACATCTGAGGGAGATTAGGCTAATAGTTTGACATGTGTAATTTCCACCAAGAAAAATCTTTATCAGTGCATAATTAGTTTTCCGACAGTGTCACACTGTTCCTTATTATATTCACAGACACAGTTATTAGTCTGTAGCAAAGACACTCATTATTTCCTCATTACATCCTTTGTTTGTAGCTTTAGGTTGTTTGGATGCATTCCATACTAACAGCTGCATGGCTGCTGCGGTATGAGAGCTTTTGGGTGTGATAGTTTTGGGTTGGGCTTTATGCTGCGTTCATAACCAAGTGGGAAGGTACTAATTACCAGTTGTCAAGTCGTAAATAACAGTTGGATGCATTCTCAACTCGTTGAGAAACGCTGACTGGCTAATGGCCAACAATCTGTCAACCATAAACTAAAAGTAGTTATAATGCTTGTAAACAAATGACATTTAACTGCCGAAAATGCTGTTATCGAGGTAATTTCCTTAGTAGGTGACGTCAGAGGTCAGCATGTGCGAGAAGTCAGAGCTCAGGGATGATAGACGAGTTTCCTACTAGATTTTACGAGTTGAAGGGGCGTTCAAGTGGATTTTTCCCAGTTGTAAGTGGTAAAAACCACCTTCCCATTTGGTTATGAACACAGCATAAAAGGCTTTTGTCTCCAGGCACAGCCAATAGAAACATTTGTTTTGAGTAAAAGCGCAGTACTGCATGTCTGTGCAGCACATACTACACTATACTACCAGTCCATTAGGCTTTCAGCAACAACTACCACAGTTATCTGAAATGTTACCACTTTAATGCAATTAAATTTTGAAAAGTCATTGGTAGAAAACATAACATCTCCATTATCTCCAACAGAAAATTTATTATTTGACAGTTTCCTATAAAAAGGTAGGTGCTACATGTATGCAGTCCTGTAGCTGTCCATGCCTTCAATACCATTTCTTCCATGACTTGGTATAACAGTAAAGGCAGTAAAATTACATTAAAGGAGTCAATATAGTAACATTATTATGACAGGTCACATTGCTTAGAGAGAGATTTGTTGCAGTAACCTGAAGGTCCACTGGGGGAGCTTGGCTAAGCATTTGACAGTGGGAGGGTTGAATCCACAGAGTCACATTATGGTCTTACACACTCTTTCAACAATCCTTTACACACACACACACACACACTTCACTTGTTGGGATATCGATGACAAGGTCAGCCTCTTCTTCCCCCCTGTCGTTGTCTCCACTGTCTGAGTCTCCGTCACTCTCTCCTCCTCCTCCGCCGCGTCTCCACTCAGCATCTGCCTGGGCACCCAGTTGAACGAGGCGCTGGATGTGGGAGGGGAGTTGGGCCCGTTAGGTTGTTGGCTGCTAAAGGGGCCACCACCTAAGCGGAGGGAGGTAAAAGGAAGATGGAATGAGAGTGCAATGGAGAAAGAGAGGGTAGATGACTTGGACTGAGTCCCAAATTGCACCTATTTCCTTTATAGTGCACTAGTTTTGACCAAGCTCTGTGGGGCAAGAATAGGGTTCCATCTGGGATGTAGTTCGTCTACTGAGGAAGAATAACCCTTTAATGAATGGTCAGGAATTAGAAATGAAAAGAGTCCAGGATATTATGGCAGTACATTACTTCATTGATGATGCCACAATGTTATGGACCTTCCTATAGCCTACTGTAGGCCTGCACCTAACCTGTCATATGTAGTGCAGTTATACTGTAGAAACACCCTCTTCTAGACCCTAACTCAATAGCCTACGTGCCACATGTCTGTTCCCTCATCTGTGATCTCCTCCTCCTCCCCTCTCACTTTCCCCGATGTCTCTTTCTTGTGTTTGGGCGCCTTTGTCTTTCTCTCTTTCTTCATTCTCTCAGCTGGTGGAGCCAAATACTCTGGTGGGAAGGGCAACTTCCCACCACACACACACACACACAGTGACAATTTCCAAAACAAACATACACACACACACACACACTGTAGGTACAGCCCCGAAAAATAAAACATGATAGACAGCAAAAGATACAGTAAACATATAATAAAACAATATTAATAATGCCCCAAATCAAAACAGTGATTATCTTCGGTAATGAGAAAACGATAATGGCAACAATCAATGATGTTATAGTTATTGATTGTATAGATTCAGTGAGGGGAAGGCGATAATAACTCACTGTGTTGAGGTACGGGGTACTGCCGGACGACTGGAGAGGGTTCACTCCAGAACGAGAGAGGAGAGAGAGATGGGAGGATGAAGGAAGGCCTATGCCAGGGCTACTTCTCCTGAGAGAATTCACAAGAGAGACAGTTGAATAAATGTATTTTTATTTATTTCACCTTTATTTAACCAGGCCAGTTGAGAACAAGTTCTCATTTACAACTGCAACCTGGCCAAGATAAAGCAAAGCAGTGCGACACAAACAACACAAAGTTACACATGGGATAAACAAACATACAGTCAATAACACAATAGAAAAATCTATGTACAGTGTGTGCAAATGTAGAAGAGTAAAGAGGTAAGGCAATAAATAAGCCATAGAGGTAAAATAATTGCAATTTAGCATTAACACTGGCGTGATAGATGTGCAGATGATGATGTGCAAGTAGAAATACTGGTGTGCAAAAGAGCAAGAGGATAAATAACAATATGGGGATGAGGTAGTTGGGTGTGCTATTTACAGATTGGTTGTGTACAGGTGCAGTGATCGGTAAGCTGCTCTGACAGCTGATGCTTAAAATTAGAGAGGGAGATATAAAACTCCAGCTTCAGTGATTTTTGTAATTCGTTGCAGTCATTGGCAGCAGAGAACTGGAAGGAAAGGTGGCCAAAGTAAGTGTTGGCTTTGGGGATGACCAGTGAAATATACCTGCTGGAGCGCGTGCTACGAGTGGGTGCTGCTATGGTGACCAGTGAGCTGAGATAAGGTGGGGCTTTACCTAGCAAAGACTTATAGATGACCTGGAGCAAGTGGGTTTGACAACGAATATGTAGTGAGGGCCAGCCAACGAGAGCATACAGGTCGCAGTGGTGGGTAGGATATGGGGCTTTGGTGACAAAACGGATGGCACTGTGATAGACTACATCCAGTTGCTGAGGAGAGTGTTGGAGACTATTTTGTAAATGACATCGCCGAAGTCAAGGATCGGTAGGATAGTCAGTTTTACGAGGGTATGTTTGGCAGCATGAGTGAAGGAGGCTTTGTTGCGAAATAGGAAGCCGATTCTAGATTTAATTTTGGATTGGAGATGCTTAACGTGAGTCTGGAAGGAGAGTTTACAGTCTAACCAGACGCCTAGGTATTTGTAGTTGTCCACATATTCTAAGTCAGCACCGTCCAGAGTAGTGATGCTAGTCGGGCGGGCAACAATCGGTTAAAGAGCATGCATTTAGTTTTACTAGCATTTAAGATCAGTTGGAGGCCACAGAAGGAGTGTTCTATGGCATTGAAGTTCGTTTGGAGATTTGTTAACACAGTGTCCAAAGAAGGGTATACAGAATGGTGTCGTCTGCGTAGAGGTGGATCAGAGAACCACCAGCAGCAAGAGCGACATCATTGAACCCTGTGGCACCCCCATAGACTGCTAGAGATCCAGACAACAGGCCCTCCGATTTGACACACTGAACTCTATCTGAGAAGTAGTTGGTGAACCAGGCGAGGCAGTCATTTGAGAAACCAAGGCTATTGAGTCTTCCGCTAAGAATGCGGTGATTGACAGAGTAGAAAGCCTTGGCCAGGTCGATGAAGACGGCTGCACAGTACTGTCTTTTATCGATGGCGGTTATGATATCGTTTAGGACTTTGAGCGTGGCTGAGGTACACCCATGACCAGCTCTGAAACCAGATTGCACAGAGGAGAAGGTACGGTGGGATTCGAAATGGTCGGGGATCTGTTTTTTAACTTGGCTTTCGAAGACCTTAGAAAGGCAGGGCAGGATGGATATAGGTCTATAACAGTTTGGGTCTAGAGTGTCTCCCCCTTTGAAGAGGGGGATGACCGCGGCAGATTTACAATCTTTGGGGATCTCAGACGATACAAGAGGTTGAACATGCTAGTTATAGGGGTTGTAACAATTTTGGCGAATAATTTTAGAAAGAGAGGGTCCAGATTGTCTAGCCCAGCTGATTTGTAGGGATCCAGATATTGCAGCTCTTTCAGAACATCAACTGTCTGAATTTGGGTGAAGGAGAAGCGGGGCGGGGGGGGGCTTGGGCAAGTTGCTGCAGGGGGTGCTGAGCTGTTGGCCGGGGTAGGTGGAAGCCAGGTGAAATGGTAGCCAGGTGAAAAGCATGGCCAGATGTAGAAACATGCTTATTGAAAGTAACGATTATCGTAGATTTATCAGTGGTGACAGTGTTTCCTAGCCTCAGTGCAGTGGGCAGCTGGGAGGTGCTCTTATTCTCCATGGACTTTACAGTGTCTTTCCTTTCCTGACTTTCCTGTGCTACAGGATTCAAATTTCTGCTAGCCTTAGCTTTCCTAACTGACTGAGTATATTGGTTCCTGACTTCCCTGAAAAGTTGCTTATCGCGGGGGCTATTCGATGCGTATGCAGAACGCCACAGGATGTTTTTGTGATGGTCAAGGGCAGTCAAGTCTGGGGTGAACCAAGGGCTATATCTGTTCTTAAATAGTGAGACAGTGAGAGAGAATGGCAAAGACGGAGAGAGTACAGTAATAGAAAGAGTGCAATTTGAAATATTGTCTGTGTTGCTGGCATGCTGCATCCTCACTTCTTTCCTCCGTCTCTCTCCCTCTCCCTGGTGCCCTCTCCTTCATTGTTCTCAGAAGAGGCTGTGGCATCAGAATCTGAAACACAACATGACAATCAGACACTGTACATCAACATACTAACATGATCCATACTGAAAATACTCCACAGCAAGGCAGGTAACTTCCTGATCAGTATTGGTTGAGCTATTAAGAAAATAACAGATATTGTGGAGAATGAAACATTGACACTTGGTGCTTAAGACCTACCTGAGGAGTCCTCGTCCACCCGCTCGTACTGTAACAATCGGTCCAACAGAAAACTGCAAGAGAAGAGAATAGAAGCCCAGGAAAGACCATTTTTAACTTTGAACATGCTTGTACAGTATGTGTACACATTCAACAGGGGTGTATTTCTTAGTAGCACATCGTAGTAAAAGGTTTTACTACAGTGTGACAAATAAATACACCCCATCTGTCCAAACTAAACAAACTTCTAGATTCACCCACCCACCTTTTATCTCTGGACACTTTGAGCAGCTTCTTCTGGGATCTTCTGAGCACTTCCTGAAAACACTCCTACTCCTAAACGGAGACAAGTAGCGAAATACAACAGTTCAACTCTGTAAATTACAGTTCCTTGGCTAATAGGTGTTATAATAATAATAGCACGTCATTGACAATTGGATGAAACATTAATACTCACATAAACCATGAATTTCAATTTGCGTTTGAGATTTGTGTGGTTCTGCTTGTAGTCCACCTCCATATCGGCATTTCTGACGCTGTGGTTGAACCGTCAGTGGACCTGCTATACCGGTAGGGAAATTGTTAGTGTCGTGGTTATGTTAGCTATATAACGTTAACAGCAGCTTGTTGGCTAGCTCACTGCTAGCCTTTCCAGTGCATTATCGTTGTTTTTTTAAGCATTTAGCTGGAAGCAGAAGAATAGCAATTGAAAACGCTTGAAAGTAGGATAATAAGGAGACGAAACCATGTCATTATAAAGTTAAATAGCTTGAATTAATATGAAAAATACTTCATACCTCTCGTTTGAATGAATCTCTGCGACGTACTCATTGTTTACGTCTGTTCTTCTTCTTCATTAGGATTTGGTTGGCAGTTCGCATATACCGCCATCTACTGTACTGGTGTGTGAGGCCATTCACAGCCTACCTACATTACATTATTGAGTCTACATTCATTTTTTGTGTATGTATGTATGTGTGTGTTTGTGCGCGCCATTCTTCTTTTTTAAATTTGTATTGGCGGATTGCAACCAACTGAACTGTGCACACACCCTGTGTCTTTTCAACCCTTGTATTTCCGCCTACTGGAGTGTGAATTCATTACACTTTATGATGCAAAGGTGATGGGGAAAAGGGAAGAAAAATGACCTTACACACTAACCCTACAGTTGCACCCATTAAAACCTCACCTCACCACTAGTTGGGAGTCATTTTCAAGCTCTGGGAGTGACATTTAAAACAGTGGGCGGGGCCAGACATAGAGCCAGAATGAAGGAAAATAATCTAACCCCTGCAGTGGTCACATAAATAATATACGTTAATGAGGGATCTAGGCGATTTTATGGAGTGTGAGACCTATTCATACCCATGAACAATAGGCTTTATCAACTAATGATTATGGCCCAAACAAGATGACCTTGAATACAGAAATATATGGGAAACAAAAGCAGCCGCATTTCCTATAGAGAATTGTTCTGTTGCATATTACAACAAGTGAATCATGTTCAGTGTGTGCACCTCTGCATGTGAGTAGTATTCATAATAATGCATTGTGCTAGTGTTCTGTATTCTGTCCACCCACAGTACTGGAGTAGACTACAGTGGTTTGGTTTATGGCGCTGAAAGTGCAGCTTGCTCACTTCAGCAGAGCACACAGCAGTCACATCGTCAGGACCCAGGACAATGAATTATAGATGAGGAACATTCCAGAGATGAGTAATGCTACCTCTGCACACACACACACAGCCAACCAGCCAGGCTGTGTGTGTGTGCATGTGTGCATGCGTGTGAGTGTATTAGAATGGGAGAATGCTAGAGGGAGAGAGGAAGGCAAGGAGAAAGAGTGTGTGTATGCCTACGTGTTTGTGTGTGTGTGGGTGTGTGTGTGTGTGGTGTGTGTGTGTGTTGTGTGTGTGTGTGTGTTGTGTGTGTGTGTGGTGTGTGTGTGTGTGTGTGTGTGTGTGTGTGTGTGTGTGTGTGTGTGTGTGTGTGTGTGTGTCAGTGTGTCAGTGTGTGTGTTTGTCTCTGAGGGGGAGAATATTGCTAGAGAAAATGCTGACTGCTTGCTTTTATACCAGTGCTCCCCACTCTGTTTGCTTCATGTCAGGAAGAGAAGGAGGAACAGATGGAAACTGACCTCAGTTTGCCCTAGATCTACCAATATTTATGTTCAGTTTTAACACCAACATTTTATTGTTTACAGTTGTCATACTGCCCTCTCCATACACCCTAGTGACGATAGTACTAAACCAACATCGGCCTACCAAAAGAATTACACAGCCTCTCTCTCTTATCCCTTCCAGGCAAACCCCTCCCTATGAAAAACGATACCCCCTACATCCCGACCCACTGCCTGATTCTATCCCCTGACCGATTCCCTCTTTTGTTTCCAGAATGACAACACCAGACAGAAATAGAATCTTCTCCATCGTGCAATGCCATAAATCGCTGCTGCCTGCCTGCCCATCCTGGCCAGCAGCTGTGGCTCCCTCCCTCCCTCCCTTCCTGTGTTTCTCCTCAGTGCTAATGGACGCTAGTCTTCAGCCAAGCTGCGTGTGGAGAGAGGGAGAAGGCTACTGTCGGATGGTGTTTGATGGTGACCCTTGTCTGTTTAATTGTTTCTAGATAAATCTCCATCTGACTGGTTGGATGTATGTATGACACTCATTCTCTCTTCATACTAATTGTTTTGATGACCTCAGAGAGGGTACCTCTTCCTATTGGGTTCTCTCTCCATATCTGCTCTCTGTCTATCTGTCTCTCTCTCTCTCCGTATCTCTCTGTCTATCTGTGTCTCTCTCTGTCTATCTGTCTCGCTCTCTGTGTATCTCTCTGTCTATCTGTCTCGCTCTCTGTGTCTCTCTGTCTATCTGTCTCTCTCTCTCTCTGTGTATCTCTCTGTCTGTCTGTCTCGCTCTCTGTGTATCTCTCTTTCTCTCTGTGTATCTTTCTTTCTCTCTGTGTATCTTTCTTTCTCTCTGTGTATCTCTCTTTCTCTCTGTGTATCTTTCTTTCGCTCTGTGAATCTCTCTTTCTCTCTGTGTATCTTTCTTTCGCTCTGTGTATCTCTCTTTCTCTCTGTGTATCTTTCTTTCGCTCTGTGTATCTCTTTCGTTCTCTCTAATTTCTAATTTTCTCTTGTCCTTCAATTCTCTGTCACTGTCCCTCCCTCTTTCATCTTTACTCTCTCCCTCTCTTTTATTACACCTCTTTAGTTCCCTCTTTTCATTGCCAAGAGTCCCTTGTTTGCTTTCCCGTCTCGTTAGGAGAAATTGGAATGTACAAAAATCACATAAAAGACACCAACAACAACTACAATAAAAGCCTTCTCCCTGACCATAAGGTAAGCTGCAAACGTGTATCATTTTATCCTTGGGTTTATGTCTAAAGGGAAGTCAGGCAATAGAAAGTTGAATTAATTATGAAAGAGGTTATGTTTGGGAAAGGCTCTCCCATAAAATCTAATAGGATGTATCGATGGGACATTTTTTAAGTACATTTTCAATGGCACAACAATATCATGTTCAATAAATAAATGACTTCTAAACTCATAGGAAAAACGATTATCTAAATACATGCATGCGAACTTACTCTTTAGTTAAATAACTTAAGTCACTATTCTGTCACTATTTGACATTGTTCCTCTGACTGTTTTTCCGTTCTCTCCTCTCCCCTCATGTTTGTCTGTGTGCGTGTTACAGGAGAAGCTGATCCAGGCTATTAAAAGAATAAAGCATGAGGTAGACGAGTGCTGGGAGGCAGAGAGAGAGACGTACATATGGTCTATTGATGTTGAGGTACAGTATTGGCTGCCAATACATCATTTACCACTGTCATTTACTTTTCATGGTTTATTCTTTTTATTATTTCATTAAATCCTGAATATGATCATCTGTGAATGTATTAGTGTGTCAGTAATATTAAAAGCAATTTGACTGATAGTGGTGAGAAATGTTATCTAGCAACATTATGATACATATTTTGTAGTATTTACATATTTAGCTTTAAAATTAACGTACTGTAATTGATGCGTGTTGGCTAAAGCTGAAAAATCTGTCTCTCCCAACCAGGCTAGTATCCTTCTACTACCCACTATATAGTAACAAAACATAGTAAAACCTACTACACAAAATAGTAAAGTCTGTCTCTCTATCTATCTCTCAGAGATGTTTTGATAATCTGGAACGGGAGGTCCGAGCTGAGTTCCAGAACCTCCATCGCTTCCTGGACGAAGAGGAGACCATGGACATGGAGCGACTGAAGAAGGAGAAAGAGAAGAGGGTGAAGCTGCTTAGGGAGAGAGAGAAGAAGATCGCCATGCAGGGAAGAGATCTGGAGAGAGGCATTGCCACGCTAAACAACAAACTGGCCGAGGAGGATAGTCCCAAACTGCTTAAAGTGAGTGAGTTAGGGTGTTCAGGCTATTGTTCTAGCACTGCACCTCTACACTGTAAAAAGAGGGATGGCACTGTTGTTTATCTGAAGTGCTTTTTCTAAATGGTATGATCCAAAATTAATATTTGGTTCGTTCAACCTATTCTATTCAATTTGCCTGAAATCAAATAACGAATTTGACAGATCAATGTGATTTTTTAAATTGAATGAAAGCTTCTAAATTGCTTTCAACACCTCATGGGCATCAATGTTGCATAGTGGTGAGAGCAATGTAGCAGTGGCAGCCTATCAGAATTGTTGGAGGCATGGCCTATTGGGGGCGTGGCTTTCTGTTTGTTATTTTTGGCCACCCGTGAGAGTGAATGTCATTCCTGGTAATGTGTTCTGTTTTTTTAATGATTATATGTTCACTGCCAGGACTGGATCTTAAATGCTATCTGCTTAAGAACTGTGATACTAAAGTGCATGGAAAGGCTTCTATTGATGAGATGGTCACCATTTGGTTACAATATTGTAACCAGTTAATGTGGAAATATTATTTAAAGAAAGTGTTTGGAGTCATTATTTCATGTTATGGAACAAACTTAATATCTTGATTAACAGGAAATGTATTTAATTTGCTTATAACCCAATTGAAGAAATTTGGATAGGTAATTCCAGAATGAAAAATCTAGTTGGTACAACATGAACAAATGTGTTCTACTGTATATACACTGAGTGTACAAAACATTAAGAACACCATGTCCATGTCTCAATTGTCTCAAGGCTTAAAAATCCTTCTTTAACCTGTCTTTCCCCCTTCATCAACACTGATTGAAGTGGATTTAACAAGTGACATCAATAAGGGAGCATAGCTTTCACCTGGACTCATCTGGTCAGTCTATGTCATGGAAATAGCAGATGTTCTTAATGTTTTGTATATTAGTTTGCATTTATGTTACTTTTAGGTTTAACCAAAGGTTTAATCCCACAGCACCCCCCTTGCAACCCCTCCTCACACCTCCCCTCACGCCCCAAAAATAGCTTTTTGGGAACTAACACTTCACTTTCCCTCTTACTAGCTCTGACTGCTGAAAGCTACTTTAATGAGGACGAATGTACTTACTATGACTGTGATATGTAGTTGTCCCACCTAGCTATCTTTAGATGAATGCACTAACTATAAGTCGCTCTGGATAACAGCGTCTGCTAAATTACTAAAATGTTCATGTAAATCTAGTGCAGGGCTGGAACTAAAGCCTGCACCCTGCAGTAGCTCTCCATGAGGAGAGTTGGCCACCATCAATGATCATAAGATGAGACAAACTGTCATAACTGTTTATGACAACTCTTATGTCATTATTACGACACCGTCATCCAGGTCTTATGATGAAAGGTCGGAGAGCAAAGTGTTACAGAGAATGTGATGAATGGCAGGAGGGAGGGAGTGATTTGGGGAGAGTCAGGGGAATGAGAAGCTTGGAGTACCTCCACAGAATCTACTGGTTGCTGCTTTCAGCTTCCACAACAGCTAGCCTACGCTGACATTGCAGTCCTCAAGGACCACCGTGTTAGCTTATTGCCTTCTCCTCTGGCACTAATTTGATCAATCATTGGCTAAAGAGTCTACTTGCCTGCTTTTGCAGGTCTAAATCAATTTCTCATTAAAAGGTTGGTGGACAAAAAGCAACACAGAGTGCAGTCCTGGAGGACTAGCTGAGGTTTGGCACCAAACAATGATTGAGAGAGAATATCAACTGCATACTGAGTTCACGAGGGCACAATTTTGATTTGTTTTCTGATGGAAAACAAATTGAATATACATTTTTATTGGGCACCTTTATCAGTGGAACAAATACACTGTTATGTGCTATGTTGTTTTGAGTGCTTTAAGTCTTTCACTACTGTAATGACCACTCCTTTTTTCTCTCTGAAGGAGATTCAAGACCTCTTGAAAAGGCAAGTGTTTATATTTCATTATTTAACTGATTATGACTCCATCTATTTCTGCGTGTCACAAATCACTCCTTCTCCTGATCGGCCATAATCTCATCTTGCATATTTGGCATCTCATTCTTCTCTCTCTTCTCTCTCTCTCTCTCTCTCTCTCTCTCTGGCATCCCTTTTTTTCTTCTCTCCACTCTCTCCCTCTCTCTCTCTCTTCGTCTCTCTTCTCTCTCTCTCTCTCTCTGTATCCCCTCTTTGGCATCCCACTTTCTTTCTTCACTCTCTCTACCCTCTCTTTCTCACTCATTTCCCAATCCTTTCCTTTCACATTCTTTTCGGTCCGTTTCTCATCCATCTTGCACTCCTCTTCCCCTGCACCTCTCCCTCTTCATCCCCCGCAGGTCCCAGGTGGCTTTCATACCCCCTCCGCAGGTGGATGTGGAGGTGCGATCAGCACACTTTGTGGGCCCATCCAGTACAGGATATGAACACATGAAGAGCTGCTGTACCCAAGTAATGCACATCATATCATTCTGTGACATTAGAATTGTTATAGTATTGTTTGTTATACAATGTGTATAATGCTGAATTTAAGAGATTACGCTTCTAGTGACGTAGTGCTAATGTACCAGTATATGTCTTTTTACATTCCTACTTTAAGGATTTCACTTACACATACAGCATACCATTAGACAATTCTAGATTACGACACTCACCTGAGCCCCCCCCCCCCCTCCCAGATATCGCTGAAGTGACCTTTGACCCAGAGACAGCCACCCCCTCACCCTCTCCCCCAGCTGCACTTCTGTGTGGTTCGAGGAGGACAAAGTTATCCCCAAGGCCTCGGAGGAGGAGCAGCCACCCAACCCCCGCTGCTTCCACTACTACTACAGTGTCATGGGCCGAGAAGGCTTCATCACCGGACGCCATTACTGGGAGGTGGAGGTGGGCRGCAAGACAGCGTGGCGGCTGGGTGTGGCCAGGGAGGACGTCCACKGGGGGGAGATGGACTCCAGRGGGACCAGTAYCGGTCTCTGGACCCTATCCCTGAAGGGAGGGGCCATCTTGGCCTGTACAGACCCCAAACCCARCAAGGTCCRGGTGTCCATCAYGCCCGTCCGGATCGGAGTGTTCTTAGACTGTGAGAAGGAGGAAGTAGCGTTCTATAACGCTGTTACCATGACGCCYCTGTACACATTCTCCATGGAAACGGTGTTCGTTCCYCTGATCCCCTTCTATAACCCGTGTGACACYGARGATGGGAGGAACCTGGGTCCCCTAAASCTCTTCAGCCCCTCTATATGAGAGTACAGAGAACCAAGGAGAACCAAGGTTGTACTGGAGTATATTTCGTTTGGGGATGRGGTGGAYMGATAGATAGAATTTGGAAATGGTTTGTTTTATACAGTMTGTGTTTCAGGWATAATTTCATAGCTGGCTGGAAGCATGATGTAAATTGTATCTGTTAAAAAATCCAATGAGTTTATGATATGCATTTACACTTACCAGGGGAGGCTGGTGTGAGGAGCTATAGGAGGACGGGCTAATTGCAYTGGAATGGAATCAATGGAATGGAGTCAACGAGGTTTCCATATGTTTGATGTGTTTGATACTGTTCAAATTATTCCATTCCACCCAATACAATGASCCRYTCCTCCCACWWGCCTCCACTGACATGTACCTAKCCAGTTCTATGGTATAGCACTYTCAATTKATGTTTATGCCATTGCGTTCAGTTGTTTGCGTTGTGGTTTGAATATTGACATTTTATTGGCATTATACACAAAAAAATAGATAAACAAATAAACACAAAACCTTGGTCTGTGCTTATAACACCAGAATGTGATATTTTTGTCATATTGTCACATAATAGGTTATGAATGTAGAAAAACAAGACTAACGTATCTAAAACAAGTGTCAGTATCCTAGTGGGGGTAGATACCCCGGGGCTTCAGGACTTAACAGGAGGGGTTAACTGCACAATGATGTTACCTTTGGCCCATCTATAAATACTGTGGTCATGCATCCACAGCTGTGACACATTGTCTGCAGTCCAAATGTCACCCTATTCCCTATATAGTGCACTACTTCTGACCAGGGCCCATGGGCCCTAGTAAAAAAGTAGTGCACTATGTAGGGAATAAGGTGCCATTTGGGATGTATCTATTGTGGCATGCGTATGGGAGCAATGTAGGGGAGGGGAGTGGGAGGAGGGGGGAGGAGGACACACAGGGTGACACTGGAGAGTGTGACACTGTGGGAGAACAAATAAATGTGTGTGACATTGAGTGAGATGACTGACATGGAGGTGGGCCGCAAGATAGCATGGCGGGTGGGTGTGGCCAGGGAGGACGTCCACAGGGGGGAGACTCTAACGGGACCAGTAACGGTCTCTGGACCCTATCCCTGAAGGGAGGGGCCATCTTGGCCTGTACACCGTTACATTTACAGAGACCAAGGCTTCCTCAGTGAGCATGGCCATTAGTATGATGCGTTACACTATACACGGCTAGGAGAAAATCTAAGTGCACACACGTTATGGCCTGCCTACCCTAATAACATTATGACAAATTCAAAGCTTTGGAAAAGTACAGAATCAATGACAAGGAAAGGACACTAGATTTGTTTCTCATAATCTTTAGTTTATTCTTCGTATATTTTTTTAGACATGAAATAAAG
Organism: Salvelinus sp. IW2-2015; assembly: GCF_002910315.2. Taxonomy (NCBI): domain Eukaryota; kingdom Metazoa; phylum Chordata; class Actinopteri; order Salmoniformes; family Salmonidae; genus Salvelinus; species Salvelinus sp. IW2-2015. The sequence goes on along the minus strand of NC_036874.1, from coordinate 4,600,852 downwards.
AAAATAACACCTTTCCTTTACAAAACGCCTGTGTGTCGTGAAAAAAGGGAGGAGATCAACAGACTGCAGGACGCTACACACGCCATCACAGCAGAAGGAGTAAACAGACAGAATCAGGGCAGAGAGAGATCGCTCACATAGTGCAAGGAACGTAAATGAGAACACTGGAGTGAATTTGGGGGGGGTCTGTCCCAGCCAGGGGGGGAATTGAACCCACAACCTTCTGGTCCCAAGACCCAGACACTAACCAACCATCCCAAATAGAATTGACTCACTAGGAGGTGCTGGTAATGTGGTTACCAAGGGTAGGTTTGTTACATTACCCCCTCTTTTGGGAAGCGCTATAATACAGTAGTGGTATAAAACATGTGAAATTCATCCACATGCACATCTCAGTTCCACTTCAGGAGGGCTAGGTCTCAAATACTGTTTGAGGCTTTGGCATCCATTTTGAATTCAACCTGCTGTTTACATACAAACAGTGCCACTGAATTCCRAAGATGTACAYCAGTTACTGTCTCACCAAGTTACACAATACACTTCAATATGATGTTATTCATCTCATGCTAATGCACATTCAAATAAACCCTGACAACCAAATACCAAGCAACTAGGTAATTTATCACTCTTCCAATCATGACTGAGTGTCGAAGTGCATTATATTAAACACTTCCTGTCCTGACTACAATATTCTGTATCTCCTGACTGTGTTGTGTCTCTATATTCAGTACAGTAGACCTATAAGGTCGTCAGGTCTGCATATAGTACTTTACCGCTGTTTAGTCTGACACCACCCTACATCATATAAACCAAACGATGCCTCTTGGAGTGTATTTATAGAATATAGGCTGACTAGCCATTGAATATTTGATTTCATATTTGAGGCACTAAATCAAAGATGAGAGTCATCCCGTGTAGAGCACCTCAGAGGTGCAGGTTTGTGTGATGTTAACCACATACTGACTCTGGACAAACACAGACTGGTTTCTAAACAAATGTCAGATGATAAGCAGATCATTGAGGACAATAATTTCTAAGCATGGATATGTGAAGTCGACATACAGCTGAAGTTGTGATTTTCTTTTCATTGCACACACTTAGGCTACAGTCTTACACCTAGACACAGATACAAAATGTGTCACACACACGTAGGCTACAGTCTTACACCTAGACACAGATACAAAATGATGTGTCACACACACGCACGCATGCACACAACACGGGCACGCACAACACACACACACACAGGTATGATCACACACGCACACACACACACACGCAAACGTCATGATGAAGATAACAGTATGACTGATCAATCCTCCACACACACACAGACGGCTTTTATAAAAGCAGAAAAATATGAATAATAATAATACTGTCTTTGAGGAGATCATGTGGACATGCTGCAATAAACGTCTTTATCTTTAAAGTGACATAGATAATTCTGTATTTTTTATATATATATATATATAAGTTATGTAAGGGTGTTATACTGTGTTATCATCATAGGGTTGAAATAGTACTAATAAAAGTTAWTCCAATCAAAATATTTTAGAGATCTATTCGAAGATCTGTGACACGGAAAAATATGCACTTATTCAGTTGTGTTTACCCTTTTCAGTTGTTCAAGTTAGTATTTTCTAAGTTAGTGAAGATTAGTTTGTGTGTATACAGTATATTCAATAATCAGCATGTAGGCTTTGCACAGGTGAGAAATTAGATTAGCTTTTTTACATCATCAAGTACAATACAACGACCATTCTATACACTAAACACATTCAACCTTTGAGAGGAGACTTTTTAAACCTTACACATGCAATATTTACAATGCTGAACCTCGTCAGCAGGGTCATAAGCGAGTGTTTGTGTGTGTGTGTGTGTGTGTGTGTGTGTGTGTGTGTGTGTGTGTGTGTGTGTGCAGAAACAGATAAACACTGCTTTTAGTATTGCCTAAATAGGTGTTACGGCTCCACACAACAGAGCTTGACGAGCATTGCGGTCGAGATTGAGATTGAGAGTGGAGCCAAATCTCTTCAGTGGTAGAATTTTACATAATCCTTGACATTTTATCACTTACATCAGTTGAATGACAATATAGCAAAGAATTTAGGCACCTCAAACACTAATGTATTCATACTGTATTCATCATGATTCATATACTGTACTTATCATATCAATGTCTATATCTCTATCTTACCATATGGCTTTTAACTTTCATTTTATTCTCATATACATTTTAGCATTAAAAAACGTCTTAGAATTGTGGAAGTGTTCAGAAAGAGAAAGACCATCGTTTGAAGTTGAAGATGGATGTACTTTCTATGTGTTCCAACAACTGATTGATGTGTTGGTGAACTTAACARGACTCCTATTTGTGCTTCTCTTAAAAATCCTAAATGCTTTTAGATGTAGTCCACTGAYCTCAATGTACCATTCATGGTGTCTGTCACGACGGTCAGTTAAAACACTGAGGTAGAGATATGTCTTTTGTCAAGCAAAATGTATCTGCACACCTCCTCTTGTAACACATAGCGGCTACAGGAGTTTTAACCACCAGCGAAGTCTTATTGCACTGTAAATCTAGGATAGAGCAACATAGCTTCAAGCAACTAAAGACAGATGGCATCATGGCACAGTCCTGGAGATGGTGGTACAGTGAGTTAATAGTTAGTGAAGTTCTCGCAGGACCTTTTTAGGACAGTCAGAGAGACCAATGGCAATAGGGTAGGCTATTAGAACACATCAACCCATGCCTTGACATCATATCCAGTACTGTGGATGGATGCTAGTGGGTTAACCCTATTTGTGAAGTGTCTGTTTTAGGCTGGAGCAAATAACCAGAACTACATGTATACTGTACTGTGAGATCACCATACTAGGCATCAGAGCCGTGGAGCACATCTACAGTTGMCTCAAGGCCTCCAGTATGTAGCTCATAGACGACTAACGCATGTAGATGTGTGTAGGCAAGGAATAGTCTGACATGGATCTGTTCTATTATCTCAGGGAAGACTAGACTTTCATACTGTACTTTTAMAAGTCATCATGGGGTATAAAGGCTGACCCATAATCTATAAATGAGAAGTCAAGAGGGCAGGACCTACAGTAAAACTACATCTATCGGCCAAATGAAACCCAGCCATAATACTGTACTTCACTACCTGCTGCAAGCAAGAGAGGAAGGAAAAGAGGGAGTACAGAAGGAAGGAAGGAAGGACAGAAGTAAAGAAGGACATAGAGAAGGGAGGATTCATTTTTTAAATGTTAGGACTAAGCCAATGACATCACTCACCAGACCCCTCCTCTTCTCCCTCTCCCACTCTCATAGTTGTAGTCAGCACAATAACAATCAGCACTACATTTCCCAAGATTCACTGGGGATTGCTTAAAGTGCTGAGGTGTGTCCTTGGGGTCTTCAGGTGCTGGGGTGAGGTCAAGGATCAAAACAAGCTCTTTCTCTTGGATTAAACTGATTCTAGAGATCCACTGGGACAGTCAGTCAGAGTTGGCCAACACCTTATTACCAATACAGTCTCTCACGTAGTTGGGAGCGCAATCACATGAGACATACATTTTAAACAAAAGTTAGACTTAGTTTAGCAGAAGGAATTGATGTTAGAATTCAGCATTCAGGTGTTAGTGTTGCTGGGGCTCCTTTGTATCAGGACGTTTCATCATTCAAGCATTCTAGATGTTTCTATAGGATGGCAGAAGACCAGCAGGAAAAATTCCAGATTAACAGATTCCCAGGTTTCAGGAAAACTACTAGAGAATGTCACAAGGAGAAGGAATCCAGTCCAGTTTGATAGAAAGGTGATTTAAATTCATCCAGTTTGACGAGAACGTTATGTCATAGTCACATTTATATGTCCTTGAGGGGGCTAAATCATGTCATTGGTTTCATCATATGAGATAAAAAATGTCAGTTGCAAATTTACGAGCTGTTCGTGCTTTCGTTTAGGTCTGTTTTTCACATGCTGAGATTAGAGCAGGCATCATCAAAGGTTGTATCATTCCACAAATGTAGTAGGTGGTCATAGATGTAGTTGAATTAGATTGAGTAATGTTCACTTGCCATTCTGTTGTTCCTATATCTATGTAAAATGGTGTGGAACCATTCTGCACACCTCTGAACGTAAAATATATCTAAAGAAGCTAGGTTTAACATTTTACTTGTAAACTCTGCAACTGATTTTGTTGGCAGACCGGCAGTCATGCTCTAGTTTACACACTAAAAAAAGAGTATGCAGCATAGAAAGTTAAAAAAGAAACAACAACAACTAAAATGGAACTCGTTTGCTTATATTTCCTATCTTGTGAAAAGTATCTGTGAATTGAAAAAAGTATCTCAAAGATAATGTTAGTACAGGTGAGTTAGCTATCATAACAACCTACAGCATGTTCGAGCATTACAAGTGTTACATCTACGTCCCAGCCTCGATAGTAGCAGTGATTTCTTCCTTATTTGGTAAGGGGGGTGTTTGATTGTCTGTCTACAGTGGTGGAGGAGGATAGGATAATGGGTCTGTGGGGTTTCCCTTGGAGGAGTGCAGGGACTGTTCTCAGGTTGCGGTGGTGGCGGTGTTGTCCTCAGCTGGGGCGTCCATTTTGGCCTCAAGGGCTGGACTACTTGGGGCGGTCACCTCCACTTCAGGGGTTTTAGGAGGGGTTGCCTTGGCGATCAGACCCACTGGGGCCAGAGCAGTGTCAGGTTTGGATTCAGGTGCTGGTGGTTCGGGTGTGCCATTGGTGGTCGGAGCAGGTTCAGGGCTCAGCATTGGGGTTGGGGTCGGAGTCTGGATTGATGTCACAGGCTTGGGGGATTCTGGGGTTGGTGTCACAGGCTTGGGGGATTCTGGGGTTGGTGTCACAGGCTTGGGGGATTCTGGGGTTGGTGTCACAGGCTTGGGGGATTCTGGGGTTGGTGTAACCAGCTTGGGGGGTTCGGGGGTTGATGGTTGGGGTACAGTTGGTTTGGAGACAGGGGTCAGGGGTGGGGTTGGCTTAGGGGACACCGGGCTTGGAGACACAGCAATAGGTGTTTTGGCTGGTTCAGGTGTTTTCAATTCAGGTGTTTTCGGWTCAGGAGTTTRKAAATCYGGAGTTTTGGTTGGTTCAGGTGTTTTCAATTCAGGTATTTTCGGTTCAGGAGTTTTAAAATCAGGAGTTTTGGCTGGTTCAGGTGTTTTGGCAATGGGGCTTGAAGCCTGCTTGGAGACCGGGCTGGGGATTGGGCTGAGTTTGGTCTCAACGGGTTTGGTTATGGTCAATTTTGGTTCAGGGATTTTTTTTATCTCGGGAACAGGGCTAGGTTTGGTAACCGGGGGTGGGCTTGGCTTGGTTTCTGGGACGAAGGCAACACTCTCAGTCTCAGTCTCTGATTCTGGAATCTGGTCGGGGACGTCAGTGTCAGTGTCCAATGGGAGGCCAGTGGTGTTAAACTCCACCCCTGAGTCGCTGGTCTCCAGGTTACCACCTGCCACCTCCTTGGATGACACCTCCAGACCCTGGGGTCAACACAAAGAGGTCAGAGGAGAGAGGTCAGGGTGAAGACAGGAGAGTGGGTGAGGATAAGCAAAGAGATTTTAACAGCTATTTTGACAATATTCCCCTTACGTTATTCTAAATCATTTCCTCAACTCTACAGAAATAACCACTGTGTCACTAATACTTACTTTAATGTCCACCTCAGTGCTCTGAGACTTCTCTGTGATGTCAATTGACTGGGCTATAGACTCCTCAAACTGAGTAATGTTCTTCACAACCTGGAAACCACACATACATGTTATGTCAAGTACTGAGCATCATATAGGGAACAGGGTGCCATTTGAGACATCACCAGTGTCTCTGTCTGTGTCTGTGTGGTACCTGTCTGAAGGCATCTCCCTCGTCCTCCTTGCCTGCGTTTTGGGCAATCTTCTCGATGGCTCTGGCCTTGGCAGCCCTCTTCTTCTGCTTGACCAGGCAGGACAGCAGACACACCAACAGCAGGAGAACCAGGAAGCCCACCAGTGCTATGATTGCCACGTAGAGGGAAGAGAGAGTTATCTCCATATGTGACGCTGTAAGGCTCCAAACAGCTAGCCAACAGCTACACACAGCTAGCTCAGCTCCCCGAGCTAGCCAAAGTCACAGGCAGCTAGCCAGGCTCCAAGAGCTAGCAGCTCCCCAGTTAACTGCATCATTTGATATCAGGCGATGACTGCAGAAACTGGATATAGATCTGATGCACGAGCTGCAAAGTCAATGAGTGGCATAAAACATTGGT
>NC_036874.1:4584934-4591761 GCF_002910315.2 Salvelinus sp. IW2-2015 | reverse complement strand
TGTTGCGTCGACTGCAATATAGACAGCCTGGAACGCCAATCCATGCAGAGCAAAGCTCAGTCTTCACAGCATCACCGAGTCATCATTCCTCTCTGGCTGTGTGTATCTGTGTCCCAAACAGCACACTATTCCCTATATCTTTTTAAAATGTATTTAACTAGGCAAGTCAGTTAAGAACAAATTCTTATTTACAATGGCGGCCTACCCCGGCCAAACCCGGACGACGCTGGGCCAATTGTGCGCCACCCTATGGGACTCCCAATCACAGCTGGATGTGATGCAGCCTGGATTCTAACCAGGAACTGCAGTGACTCCTCTTGCACTGAGATGCAGTGCCTTAGAGCACTGCGCCCCTCGGGAGCCCCTATATGGGCCCTCGTCAAAAGTAGTGCACTGTATAGGGATTAGGGTGCCATTTGGGACGCAAACTGGGTCTTCCTCATCCCATTACAGTCAGATACTTAGTGCTGTTCAGAAAATTGCTGCTGCGCTAGCCAATAGGGCTGTACTACACTATTACAGCAGTGCTCATGAGTAGCTGTAAAAGGCTTGGCCTGTTGACCGAAGTGACAGCATGATTAAATCATGGAATGAGCGAAAACAAGCTGTGTCTAGACTGAGACGGACAGATGGTTTGAAGTGCACACAGCCACGGTAGCAGGGCAGCATGTTTGAGAGAGAGCATCAGTATAAATTTAGTCCTAACGATTTAGACTGAGCCAAGGCTCCAAAACTCAATGTAAAAAGCACAGTATGTCTGCATCCCAAATGGCACCCTAATCCCTATTTTAGTACTTTTACCCAGGGCCCATGAGGATGCAGACTATGGTGTCTGACGATGAAGATCTTCCAACGTCCACCCACCCCAGAGACAACTTTCCTACTTCCAACCCCCCTCCCAGAGACAACTTTCCTACTTCCAACCCCCATCCCAGAGACAACTTTCCTACTTCCAACCCCCCTCCCAGAGACAACTTTCCTACGTTTCCAACCTTCCTCCAGAGAGCAATCTTTCCTACTTCCAACCTTCCTCCCAGAGAGCAACTTTCTACTTCCAACTTCCTCCAGAGAGCAACTTTCCTACTTCCAACCTCCTCCCAGAGAGCAACTTTCCTACTTCCAACCTTCCTCCCAGAGAGCAACTTTCCTACTTCCAACATTCCTCCGCCAGAGAGGCACTTTCCTACTTTCAACTTCCTCCCAGAGAGCATCTACTTCCACTTCCTCCAGAGAGCAATCTTTCCTACTTCCAACCTTCCTCAGAGAGCAACTTTCCTACTTCCAACCTTCCTCCCAGGAGCAACTTTCCTACTCCAACCTTCCTCCCAGAGAGCAACTTTCCTACTTCCAACCTTCCTCCCAGAGAGCAACTTTCCTACTTCCAACCTTCCTCCCAGAGAGCAACTTTCTACTTCCAACCTTCCTCCCAGAGAGCAACTTTCCTACTTCCAACCTTCCTCCCAGAGAGCAACTTTCCTACTTCCAACTTCTCCAGAGAGCACTTTCCTACTTCCAACCCTCTCCAGAGAGCAACTTTCCTACTTCCAACCTTCCTCCCAGAGAGCAACTTTTCCTACTTCCAACCTCTCCAGAGAGCAACTTTCCTACTTCCAACTTCCTCCCAGAAGAGCAACTTTCCTACTTCCAACCTTCCTCCCAGAGAGCAACTTTCCTACTTCTCCCACATTCTCCAGAGAGCAACTTTCCTACTTTTCCAACCTTCCTCCCAGAGAGCAACTTTCCTACTTCCAACCTTCCTCCCAGAGCAACCTTTCCTACTTCAACCTTCTCGAGAGCAACTTTCCTACTTCCAACCTTCCTCCTGAGAGCACTTTCTACTTCAACCTTCTCAGAGAGCAACTTCCTACTTCCAACTTCCCAGAGGCAACTTCTCTCTTCCAACCTTCTCCCAGAGAGCAACTTTCTATCTTCCACCTTCCTCCCGAGAGACAACTTTCCTTCTTCCAACTTCCTCCGGAGCACCGCTTCAACCCCATCAGCCTCCGTGGAACGATGAGTGTGAGGCGTCGCGACTCTTCCGGCTGTTTTCGTTGTTCTTTCACCTGAGTAACGTCCCTTCGTCCTGCCACGTTCGCTAGGATCGAGGTGACTGAGCTGACTGTGTGAGCTTGCGCACGTGTTACAACCAGGACCCCGCGCATCAGGGTCCACTCAGCCCCGCTGGGCATTACTGGGTCTTTGGACACAAGACTCTGCGCGCCAGGGAGGGCGCGCGATGGAAGTCGCTCCCCAAGAACATGTGCTGCTGGGAGTCTCTTCTCTGGGAGGTGGTGGAGGGTATGTTTAACATTTCCACAAAATGCAGCACAATAGTCACTAATCGTATAATGATGCATTGATAACAGATGGCAGGGATGCTACCTTTCCAAAGGGGCCGACAGAGCTGACGGGACAAAGAGAAAAGAGGTTCGGTGTTATTTCATAATTATGCATTAGAAATGTAATTCCATCAAATAATGTTAGCATTATATGACACGCGAGTAACTATATCAAACCAGGCTACTCTGGCTCACACACACTACTGTCTGGACACACACACACTACCTCCTGGATACACCCACTAGCTCTGGAACCACAACTACTAGCTGTACAGGACACATACTCTGGCCACACACACACTCTTGGACACACACACTGTTTCTGGAAAGCACACACTACTCTGGACCACATACCAACTATACTGGGACACCCACATTGTTCTGAAACACACCTGTTTGGACAACACAGTGTTGCCTGGACACACACCTACTCTGGACACACACACTGGTTCTGGACACACACAGCTGTTTTGGAGCACATTACTACTCTGGACACCACACTACTCTGGACACACACAGCTACTCTGGACAAACACACTACTACTGCTGGAAACACACACTAGCTCTGGAACACACACTACCTCTGGACCAACACACTTATCTGGACACACACACTACTGCTGGACACACACTTATTGGACACACAGTATCCTGGACACACACACTGCGCTGGACCGACGTCTACCTGAGCAGAGCACAAGCTCAGCAACCGACACGCGACACTGAGCTGTCTTCAGTGTTCATCAGATCTCCTAGCTCTGGAGGAAAGGAGAGCATTGAAGGGAAATATAAGATCAAGGAAAGATTAGAAGTTATAAACAAATGGTGGTTTGATAAGTGGGCACAATTAGAATAGAATGCACGTTCCATCTATCTTCTCTCTCTGTCCTCTATCAACCTCTAACATCCTCTTTTCTCTCCTGCAGGTTGTTCTTTCTGTGTCTCATCTGATGTGTTTGGCTTGGGTGTGGGTGAGAGTGTGGGTGGAGGGAGGTGCTCTCTAGTATTCATAGATACTGATAGAATGTTGTGGTTGGTGACATCATTCGTCAATGGTGAATCATCGATGAAGTGGAGCGCGAGAGGATGTCCTTGGATCACTTCGGTTGTCTGACTTCAACAGAGGAAGTGAATGCAGTGGTGTGTGTGTGTGTGTGTGTGTGTGTGTGTGTGTGTGTGTGTGTGTGTGTTGTGTGTGTGTGGTGTGTGTGTGTGTGTGTGTGTGTTTTGTGTGTGTGTGTGTGTGTGTGTGTGGTGTGTGGTGTGTGTGTGTGTGTGTGTGTGTGTGTGTGTGTGTGTGTGTGTGTGTGCGTGGCGTGCGTGGTGCGGTGCGTGCGTGTTCCTCTGATATATTTGAAAAAGATACATCTTTCCCCCTTCCATCATGAAAAGCAATCCAGGCACCAAATAAGCAATGTTCCAATCTGAATTCGAATGTTGATTTACACTACCATGCTGCAGAGCAAGTGGGGCTTTAAGATTGAAATATACATGAACTTATTGCAGACAACAAAAACAACAACACAATAACTATTTGTTTTCATAATCCTACTTTTCTAAGGCACATTGGAGCTTGTTTTGGTTTTTTAAACTAGGGGTGTATTCATGTAGTGCTCACCATAGCAGACCGTAGCAAAATGTTTTGCAAACAGAACAGTTTAGCAAAGAAAGGAGTGTTTTTAATTTGACAAGTTCAGGTTAAGTCCCTGCCGTTTTGGCTGTTTGTGTCTGTTTGGTTCTGGATAATACACCCAGGACGCCATAGGTCCCACTGGATCCAGACAGGGATGGTGGTATAGTTGATTAGGTGTCAGTGAAATGCCTGACGTTAAAACAGCTGCGAATAATGAATGGGTATTGGGACTGGGGGGGGGGTTGGGGGGTTCTGGGTACATTGCCTTGGCTGGGGGTTTTCAAACAGAGATCCGCCTTTCTTCTCAGGACTTGGAGAGAGGGAAGTGTGTGTGTGTGTGTATTTGTCTGTGTGCTCACATGCGTGGCGTGTGTGTGGTGTGTGGTGTGTGTGTGTGTGGTGTGGTGGTGTGTGGTGTGTGTGTGTGTGTGTGTGTGTGGTGTGTGTGTGTGTGTGTTCGTGTGGTTGTGTGTGGTGTGTGTGTTAAAAAATGTGCTGAGTGGGGAATTCTGATGAATGTGGAGGCATTGAGAGGGTTATGATGATCTGAGCAGGCTCTGGTGAGGTGCGACTCACAGATGACGACAGCATCAGGAAGTATAGTCAGGGCTTGTTTCTGTTCTGTCTCTTCATTTGTAGAGACTGAGGGTTTGACAGACAAGAGAATTTAAGAACCTGAATATACAGATGTAGAGGCATCTTAAATTTCAGCCAGTTTATTCTACAGCTTTTGGAAAATAATCCTGGCAGCACAATGAAATGTGATTTTTTGTGATTATAATTATGGACATTTTTTTGTCAGGTGGTTATACATTTTTCTAAAGTGAACAAGTTGAAATTTCCAAGTGGAAATTACAAACTTCAGAATCCTTTAAAACCTCAATCTAGCTGCACATTTTAAATGGGTCTTGGCATAGAAGGAAAGTTTCCGATGGGCAACAGGTGATCAAATGAAGATCCTACCTCTGTAGCGGCAGATTTACCTAGTTCCGCCTGAGTGCACGGCCTGTGCTGTATTTATTGATAGTCTGGGCGTTTAAGGATGTACGGTTTTTTGCAGTGCTTTGCAACACTTTCTGGACAGCTTGGCTTTTCGCACTCTGTGGGCCTTGAGGTGCTGAGATTAGCAGCAGCGTGTTCACCTCTCAAGCAAACCATTCTGCAAGGGATGCTTCATGGGAGTGGTAAGACACTGCGGATCCTGAACGCAGAGAATGAAGAGATAGCAGGCCTGATGTTGGTAGTGTGTGTGTGTGTGTGGTGTGTGTGTGTGTGTGTGTGTGTGTGTGTGTGTGTGTTGTGTGGTGTGTGTGAGTGTGGTGTGTGTGTGTGTGTGTGTGTGTGTGTGTGTGTGTGGTGTGTGTGTGTGTGTGTGTGTGTGGTGTGTGTGTGTGTGTGTGTGTGTGTGTGCGTGCGTCGCGTGCGTGCGTGGTGACGTGTGGTGTTGTGAAAGAGAGAGATAGATAGAGAGAGAATGGTGGGTACAACGCAGGAAGCCATTAAAGCATCTGCAAGAGACCCGATCCTGGGTTGGAGGAGCAGAAAACCTGCTGCTCTCATTTGTTAATGAGGACAATTAGATGTGTATGTCCTAATTCACCACCCACATCTCTCTCTTGCTACGAGACATCTTATCCAATTGTTCTCTCTCTTTTTCTCTTCTTGTTCTCTCTTGTTTCTCTCTCTCCCAGCCTATATAACACTGCACTGGGCAGAGAGCTGTAGCCACTAATCATAATAGCTTTGAAAAGCAAGTCATTTTGATTACATCTGAACACAGAAGGAGAGGTGTCCCGTCAGTCAATCACTCAGCACGACGCACACATCAGTTGTGACCCCTTGTACAGCGCATGTTCTGTCCTCGTATGGTTTGATTTCTGACTGGGACAGTGACGTTGGGACACTTGCTGGTGTTCTTAGTTATGAAGACATGGTAAATAAGAACATGTTCTTTTCTTAAACTGCATGCATGTGTTGGTTAAGGGCTTGTAAGTAAAGCATTTCACTGTGAAGGTCACATCTGTTTATCCGGCGCATGTGACTAATACAATTGGATTTGTTTGATGTGATGTTTATATCATATGTGTGACACAGGCGTGGTGAACATGTTCAATCTTTGTGTTACTGACAGGCACATAGGGGAATGTTCTGCGCTGTTGTTTGTTAGAGGAAGCGCTGGAAGCGATTAATCCAAGCATCTTCTACTCCATTTAAGGAGGAAAAAATAGTTTTTTGGAATCGTTTTGGGGCAGCAACTTACTAAAAAACAAAAAAATCACATGTGCAAGGAACACGTGATCAAAACAGGTGGTTTATGGACACGTGTTGGATGCACGTTATAAACGAATCACGTGAAAGGTGTCACAGTGTAAATAAAAACATTCACATAGTTTTCAAACTACGTGTGACATTTCAATACATTTTCTTTACATGTGAGCAAATCAGAACGCAGACATGTGAGTTTCAGACGTGGTTTTAGGACAATTTGACATGTTTTTTGTAAAGAAAACACCGACTGGTGCTCGCCTCACTTGGTTTACACACACACCACACATGCACAGCACAGACCAGACGCACGCACGCACACACGCGACACACGCACACACACACCACACACCACACACACAACACTCACACACCAGCACACACACACACACACACAGCACAGCAGCACCACATGCCTCCTCTCCTTTGGGGCTTTTAACCATGGGCTGCCGGACTGGGCCATCTGCTACGCTTCGCACTCCTCCCTCCCTCTTTTTCCTCCTTCCTCTTTGCTGTATACTGCTCTCTCTTTCCTGTCAGCCTTTCACTAGACTGCTTTAGCCTGTCACTCTCTTTCGTTCCAGTTCTTC
>NC_036874.1:4581498-4582360 GCF_002910315.2 Salvelinus sp. IW2-2015 | reverse complement strand
CCAGAGAGCAACTTTCCTACTTCCAACCTTCCTCCCAGAGAGCAACTTTCCTACTTCCAACCTTCCTCCCAGAGAGCAACTTTCCTACTTCCAACACACACACTCAGACCCCATACCTCTGACGATGAGTGTGATGCGTCGGACCTCTTCCGGCTGTTTGTTGTTCTTCACCGAGTACGTCCCCTCGTCCACCTCGCCCACGTTCGCTAGGATCAGGTGACTGAGCTGACTGTTGAGCTTGGCACGGTTACCYACCACGGACCCACCCRGCATCAGGACCACCTCAGCCCCCGCCTTGGCATTACTGGGCTGGAACAAAACCTCTGCAGCCAGGGAGGGCAGCTGCAGATGGAAGTCCTCCCCAAAGAACATGGTCTMCTGGGAGTCTTCTTTACCTGGGAGGTGGTGGGAGGGTATGTTTAACATTTCCACAGAAATGCATCACAAAACCTAGTACTATATCATAACTAATGATGCATTGATAACAGATGGCAGGGATGCTTACCTTTCAAAGGGGCCGACAGAGCTACGGACAAAGAGAAAAGAGGTTGGTGTAATTTCATAATTATGCATAGAAATGTAATTCATCAAATATGTTAGATATATGACCAATAACTATACTGTGTCTTAAGGACCCATAAGAAGAAGAAAAAAGATGGTTGTGTCTATTACTCCTCCTGGTGGATTATTCCACACACTGAACCTGTACACACTGAACCTGTACACACTGAACCTGTACACACTGAACCTGTACACACTAAACCTGTACACACTAAACCTGTACACACTGAACCTGTACACACTGAACCTGTACACACTGAACCTGTACACACTGAACCTGTACACACTGAACCTGTACACA
>NC_036874.1:4544533-4581398 GCF_002910315.2 Salvelinus sp. IW2-2015 | reverse complement strand
ATAACTGAATACTGGCATTGATATGGTGGCCGTGGGATAACTGTACTGTTCCATGAAATGGGGGCGTGGATAACTGATACTGTCAGTGATATGGTGCGTGGATAACTGATACTGTCATTGATATGGTGGCGTGGATTAACTGGATACTGTCATTATGATAATGGGGCGTGGATAACTGATACTGTCATTGATATGGCGTGGATAACTGATACTGTCATTGATATGGGGCGTGGATAACTGATACTGTCATTGATATGGGGGCGTGATAAACTGATACTGTCATTGATTATGCGGGGCGTGGATAACTGATACTGTCATTGATATGGGGCGGTGGATAACTGATACTGTCATTGATATGGGGGCCGTGGATAACTGATTACTGTCATTGATATGGTGGAACGTAGGATAACTGCATACTGAACATTGATATTCGTGCTGTGATAACTGATACTGTCATTGATATGTGGCTGGCTGGATAACTGATACTGTCATTGATATGGGGCGTGGATAAACTGCATACTGTCATTGATATGGATGGCGTGGATAAACGGTGATTACTGTCATTAATATGGGGCTGGATAACTGATACTGTCATTGATATGGTGGCGTGCGATAAACTGATACTGTCATTGATATGGGGTGTGATAACTTGAATAGTGTCAGTGATATGGGAACGTGGATAACTGATTACTGTCAGTGATATGGGATGGCGTGGATAACTGATACTGTCATTGATATGGTGCATGGATAAAACTGATACTGTCATTGATATTGGGACGTGTGGATAAACTGATACTGTCATTGATATGGTGGCGTGGATAACTGATACTGTCATTGAATATGGGCGTGGGATAACCTGATACTGTCATTGATTATGGTGGCGTGGATAACTGATACTGTCATTGATATGGGGGCGTGGATAACTGATACTGCAGTGATATGGGGGCGTGCGATAACTGATACTGTCATTGATATGGTGGATGTGGATAAAACTGATACTTTGTCATTGATATTGGGGGGTGGATAACTGATACTGTCAGTTGATATGGTGGCGTGGATAACTGATACTGTCATTGATATGGGGGCGTGGATAACTGATACTGTCATTGATATGGCTGGCGGTGGATAAACTGATACTGTCATTGATATGGGGACGTGGATAAACTGAATACTGTCATGGATATGTGGCGTGGATAACTGATACTGTCATTGATATGGTGGCGGTGGATAACTGATACTGTCATTGATATGGGGGCGTGGATAACTGATACTGTTCCATTGATATGGCTGGCGAGGATAAACTTGATACTCTGTCATTGATATGGTGGCGTGGATAACTGATACTGTCATTGATATGTGGACGTGGATAACTGCATACTGGCATTGATATGGTGCTGGATAACTGATACTGTCATTGATATGGGGACGTGGATAACTGATACTGTCATTGATATGGCGTGGATAACTGATACTGTCATATGATATGGTGCGTGGATAACTGATACTGTCATTGAGTATGGGGGCGTGGATAACTGATACTGTCATTGATATGGGAGCGTGGATAACTGATACTGGTCAATGATATGGTGCGTGGATAACTGATACTGTACATGATATGGGGCGTGGATAACTGATACTGTCATTTGATATGGGCGTGGATAACTGATACTGTCATTGATTATCGGTGGCGTGGATAACTGATACTGTCATTGATATCGGGACGTGGATAACTGATCTGTCATTGATATGGACGTGGATAACTGATACTGTCATTGATTATGGTGGCGTGGATAACTGATACTGTTCATTTGATATGGTGGCGTGGATAACTGATACTGTCATGATATGGGACCGTGGATAACTGATACTGTCATTGATATGGGCGACGTGGATAACTGATACTGTCATTGATATGGGGGCGTGGATAACTGATACTGTCAGTGATATGGGCGTGGATAACTGATACTGTCATTGATATGGGTTGTGGATAACTGATACTGTCAGTTTGAAATGGGACGTGGATAACTGATACTGTACATTGATAGTGGGTGTGGGATACTGGATATGTCATATGATACTGTCAGTGATATGGGGACGTGATAACTGATACTGTCATGGATATGGGGACGTGGATAAACTGATAACTGTCAGTGATATGGGGCCGTGGATAACTGATACTGTCATTGATAGTGGCTGATGTCGTGATGTATAACGTGGATACTGTTCATTGATATGGGTGTGGATAACTGATACTGTCATTGATATGGGGTGTGGATAACTGACACTGTTCATTGATATTGGGTGTGGATAACTGATACTGTCATTGATATGGTGGTGCGATAACTGATACTGTCATTGATATGTGGCGTGGATAACTGATACTTGTCATTGATATTGTGGCGTGGATAACTGATACTGTCATTTTGATATGGTGGCGTGGATAACTGAATACTGTCATTGATATGGGCGTGGATAACTGATACTGTCATTGATATGGGGCGTGGATAACTGATACTGTCAGTGATATTGGGGCGTGCGATAACTGATACTGTCATTGATATGGGAGCGTGGAGATAACTGATACTGTCAATTGATATGGGGCGTGGATAACTGATACTGTCATTGATATGGGGCGTGGATAACTGATCTGCATTGATATGGTGGCGTGGAAAACTGATACTGTCATTGATATGGGGACGTGGATAACTGATACTGTCCATGATTATGGTGGCGTGGATAACTGATACGTCATTGATATGGGGGGCTGGATAGATACTGTCATGATATGGGAGGGCGTGGATAACTGATACTGTCATTGATATGGCGGACAGTGGATATACTGATACTGTCATCTGATATTGGGGCGTGGATAATGATACTGTCATTGATATGGGGACGTGGATAACTGATACTGTCATTGATATGGGACGTGGATAACTGATACTGTCATTGATATGTGGCGTGGATAACTGATACTGTCATTGATATGGGGCGTGGATAACTGATTACTGTCATTGATTTATGGTGGCGTGGATAACTGATACTGTCATTGATATGGGGACGTGGATAACTGATACTGTCATTGATATGGTGGCGTGGATAAACTGATACTGTCATTGATATGGGCGTGGATAACTTTATACTTGTCATTGATTATGGTGGCGTGGATAACTGATACTTTCATTGATATGGGGACGTGATAACTGATACTGTCATTGATATGGTGGCGTGGAAAACTGATACTGTCATTGATAGTGGGTGTGGGATAACTGATACTGTCAGTGATATGGTGGCGTGGATAACTGATACTGTCATTGATAGGGGCGTGGATAACTGATACTGTCAGTGATATGGGGACTGGATAACTGATACTGTCATTGTATGGGCGTGGATAACTGATTACTGTCAGTATATGGGGACGTGGATAACTGATACTGTCATTGATATGGGGGCGTGGATACTGATACTGTCAGTGATATTGGTGCGGCTGGATAACTGATACTGTCAGTGATATGGGGACGTGGATAACTGATACTGTCATTGATATGGTGCGTGGATAAACTGATACTGTCATTGATATGGGACGTGATAACTGATACTGTCATTGATATGGTGGCGTGGAATAACTGATACTGTCATTGATATGGGGGCGTGGATAACTGATACTGTCATTGATATGGTGGCGTGGATAACTTGATACTGTCATTGATATGGGGACGTGGATAACTGATACTGTCATTGATATTGGTGGCGTCGATAACTGAATACTGTCATTGATAATGGGGCGTGGATAACTGATACTGTCCATTGATATGGTGCGCGTGGGATAACTGATACTGTCATTTGATTATGGGGGCGTGGATAACTGATACTGTCCAGTGATATGGGGACGTGGATAACTGATACTGTCATTGATATGGGGGCGTGGAATAACTGATACTGTCATGATATGGGACGTGGATAACTGATACTGTCATTGATATGGGGGCGTGGATAACTGATACTGTCAGTGATATGGTGGCGTGGATAACTGATACTGTCCAGTGATATGGGGACGTGGATAACTGATTACTGTCATTGATATGGGGGCGTGGGATAAACTGAATACTTGCTCATTGATATGGTGGCGTGGCATAACTGATACTGTCAGTGATATGGTGGCGTGGATAACTGATACTGTCAGTATATGGGGACGTGGATAACTGATACTGTCATGATTATGGGGGCGTGGATAACTGATACTGTCATTGATATGGGGGCGTGGATAACTGATACTGTCAGTGATATAGGGGGCGTTGATGAACTGATACTTGTCATTGATATGGTGGTGTGGATAACTGATACTGTCATTGATATGGACGTGGATAACTGATACGGTCATTGATATGGTCGTGGATAACTGATACTGTCATTGATATGGGGGCGTGGATAACTTATACTGTCATTGATATGGTGGCGTGGATAACTGATACTTTCATTGATATGGGGACGTGGATAATGATACTGTCATTGATAGGTGCGGGGATAACTGATACGTCATTGATATGGGGGCTGATAACATGATACTGTAGTGATATGGTGGCGTGGATAACTGATACTTCATGATATGGGGCGTGGATAACTGATACTGTCAGTGATATGGGGACGTGGATATAACTGATATGGTCATTGTGATATGGGGCGTGGATAAACTGGATACTGTACAGTGATATGGGACGTGGATAAAGATACTGTCATTTAGATATGGGGCGTGGATAACTGATACTGTCAGTGATATGGTGGCGTGGATAACTGATTACTGTAGTGATATGGGGACGTGGATAACTGATACTGTCATGAATATGGTGGCGTGGATAACTGATACTGTCATTGATGATTGGGGACGGTGGATTAACTGCATACTGTCATTGATATGGTGGCGTGGATAAACTGATACTGTCATTGATATGGGGGCGTGGATAACTGATACTTCATTGATATGGTGGCGTGGATAACTGATACTGTCATTGATATGGGGACGTGGATAACTGATACGTCATTGATATGTGGCGTGGATAACTTGATACTTCATGATATGGGGCGTGGATACTGATTACTGTCATTGATATGGTGGCGTGGATAAACTGATACTGTCATTGCATATTGGGGCGTGGATAACTGATACTGTCATGATATGGGGACGTGGAAAACTGATACTGTCATTGATATGGGGGCGTGGATAACTGATACTGTCAGTGATATGGGACGTGGATAACTGATACTGTCATTGATATGGGGGCGTGTGATAACTGATACTGCAGTATAATTGGTGGCGTGGATAAACTGATACTGTCAGTGATATGGGGCGTGGATAACTGATACTGTATTGATATGGGGCGGGGATAACTGATACTGTCATTGATATGTGGCGTGGATAACTGATACTGTCAGTGATATGGTGGCGTGGATAACTGATACTGTTCAGTGATTTATGGGACGGTATCATACTGGAGGAATAACTGATACTGTCATTGATATGGGGACGTGGATAACTGATACTGTCATTGATATGGGAGTGATAACTATACTGTCATGATATAGGTGCGCTGGATAACTGAACTTCAGTGATATGGGGTGTGGATAACTGATACTGTCATAGATACGGGGACGTGGATAACTGATACTGTCATTGATATGGGGGCGTGGATAACTGATACTGTCATTGATATGGTGGCGTGGATAACTGATACTGTCATTGATTATGGGACGTGGATTAACTGATACTGTCATTGATATGGTGGCCGTGGCATCAACTGATACTGTCATTGATATGGGCGTGGATAACTGATACTGTCATTGATATGGGGTGGATAACTGATACTTCATGATAGGGGCGTGGATAACTGATACTGTCATTATATGGGGCGTGGATAACTGCATACTGTCTATTGATATGGGGGCGTGGATAACTGATACTGTCATATATGGTGGACGTGGATAACTGATACTGTCATTGATATGGTGGGGGATAACTGAACTGTCATTGATATGGGGCGGTGGATAAACTGATACTGTCAATTGATATGGGGACGTGGATAACTGATACTGTCATTGATATGGGGGCTGGATAACTGATACTGTCATTGATAGCGGGACGTGGATAACTGATACTGTCATTGATATGTGGCGTGATAACTGATGCTTGTCAGTGATATGGGGCGTGCGGGGGGGGTGGATAATGATGCTGTCAGTGATATGGTGGCGTGGGGGGGTGAATAATGATGCTGTCAGTGATATGGTGGCGTGGGGGGGTGGGATAATGATGCGCGTCAGTGATAGTGGGCGTGGGGGGGTTGATAATGATGCTGTCAGTGATATGGTGGCGTGGGGGGGGGTGATAATGATGCTGTCAGTGATTATGAGGGCATGGGGGGTGATAAGGGGGAAGTCTAACTCAGTTGCCTGTCGGTGAGTGAGTCAGTGGATAGGAATGTGGGTTTGGAAGATAAACCCTCTGAGACACACACACACACACACACACACACACACCCTACACCCCCACACGGACAGGCCTGTTTCATTACATCATTACCTAGCTGCCAATAAAACTCTCTCTCCAGGCCTCCCCATCTCTCTTTTTACTCCCCTCTCTGTTATTGCCCTCTGTCTCCATTGGCTTTCTTCCCAYGCTCTCCCTCTCTTTCTCCCCCTTTCACACACACACAGTGGGTGTTTCCCTTACTTTATTCACTCTTCATATCAGTTCATATCCCGCTACTAATGGGCTATTTCCTCCTATAAAAGACTTGTTGTTGCATCACCGCAGCAACGGTGTGGAAATAATAACCATATGGATCAAATCAGATGACACAAACGTGTGCATGCATGTGTCTGTGCGGGAGACAGATAATTCATTGTCTACTTCTACCCTGGAGGTGACAGCTCTGGTTTCACCTTGTGGAGTTTCATTTTCTCTACTCTATCAATTCCATCTCGGCCTCACCCATTGCCTTATCCTCCTCCTCCACCCCTCCATCCCTCTCCTCTCCTCCCCTCTCTCTCTTTGTATGATTGACAGGTGATGAGCGGCCTGTACATTAGTGAGGCTGAATACCCAAGGCTGCCTAGGAGACATGGACCTGAAACAGGATCGGCTGCTGCTAGCGGATGGACAGACTTAAGGCACACATCCAAGATTGTGAGGAGAGTGTAGACAAGGAAGGGGCAGAGAGGGCAAGGGATGGAGGGGTGGAGGAGGAGGATAAGGCAATGGGTGAGGCCGAGATGGAATTGTCTGACATTTCTGAGGGGGTGCCTGTGAGATCTTGAATGGAAGGTAAAACACATCTGTTCTGATCATAGTTTTTTCCCTTGGTGTGACTCAAATTGTATTAAACCTGGCCGATTGGTCAACAATCATCAATCCCTAGTCCGTCTACTATCTACCTTGGCTTTAACTAGGTAGGTTATTGAGAACCCATTCTCTTCAACAATAACGACCAATCATATTCTGGGGATCTGATTTGACCTTGACCTTAAGCAGCCACTTCCTGTCTGACATCTGACCTTTGACCTCTCACCTGGTTTAAAGTGCCAGTCGTGGTCATCCGCAGCCGACAACGCCACCAGAATGACGGTAACCACAATGACAGGTAACGGCCGCAGCTCTGGCGTTGCCATGGCACCAGCAACACACCCGGTTACCTGTCCGGAGACGCGCTGACAACCACAGTCATACCTGACAGAGGGAGAGAGAGAGAGGAAGGATTAGAAGATTTCAGAATGCGTGAATCATTTATTTTGTATCATGAAAGACAGAATACGAGAGAGTACAAGAAGGAAGAATGCGAGAGAGGGGTGATACTCCGTGTGGATGGGTTTCTGTCTAAATGTCAGGTCCAGTCTAGTAGATACAGTAGCTTCCTCTGTGATTTATGAATCCCTGTCTGTTAACCCTGTGTATGTGTAACCAGACACCATGGACTCATTGGAGAGCAACTCCACTAAATCCTCAGGTTTAGAGGAGGAATCCACGTGGGAAATCACCTTCATACAGACACTGTTTTAACCTGGGACAACGCAACACAATATTTAAGCAATATAATACAACACAACATGACACATATAATATAATGCAACACAACACAATATAATACAAGACAATATGACACAACACAATACAATATAACACAACAAAATAACTAAATTCAACACAACAAAATCCAACAAAACAGACCAGTGGCACCACAGCACAGACAACATTAGCTTTGTTTAGATCTGTTGTTGTTGCACAATGAACCAATCGAAGGTGGTATAATTAGCCTAGCCAGCATTACTTAGTCCTTCATGTCAATCAATGTCAATCATGTCATTTCCAACTCCCTTATTACAATCTCCTCCTCAAGCCCTAATTGGCCTAAACATAGCAGCAGGGTTGTTTATGAGATAGAGAGACAGACAGTAGTAAATACATCATCTAGATCATTCCACAGATCACATAGCCAGAAAAGGACAGATAGAAAGAGAAATAGAGAAAGGTAACAGATATATTTGACAGTCCAGTCTGTGTATCAACACTACACGGAGAGGGGCTAAGCCACAGATAAGTGACAGCAGGCCGGCAGGCAGGCAGGTGGAACATTAAAAAGTGGATTTCAGAGCTCCCTTCGAAACACTATTTCTGTGGGTGGTGTAGTCATAGAAAATTATTTAATTCACATTCTACTTCTGTGGTTGTAGTTAGGCATGTATCAGACATAGTAGGCAGTAGCCCCACCATGAAAAGTGGATTTCAGATCTCCCATCTAAACACTGTTTCTCTGGGTGCTGTTTTAGTTAGACTGGGGCCTGATAGGGTGGATAGGGTGCTGTAGTAGTTAGACTGGGGCCTGATAGGGTGGATAGGGTGCTGTAGTAGTTAGACTGGGGCCTGATAGGGTGGGATAGGGTGCTGTCGTAGTTAGACTGGGGCCTGATAGGGTGTAGGGTGGCTGTAGTAGTTAGACTGGGCCCTGATAGGGTGGATAGGGTGCTGTGAGTAGAAAGCACTGGGGCCTGATATATGGTTCTTGTAGTACTTAAGACTGGGGCTCTGACTAGGGTGCTATACGTAGTTAGACTGGGGCCTGATAGGGTGGGATAGGTGCTGTATATTAAGACTGGGGCCTGATAGGTATAGGAGTGCTGTAACGCTAGTTGACTGGGGCCTGAAGTGGAAGGAGTCCTGTAGTAGTTAGAGCCTGGGGCCTGATAGGGTGGATAGGTGCCTGTTTAGTAGTTAGACTGGGCCTGATAGGGTGGATAGGTGCCTGTAGTGCTAGACTGGGCCTGATTAGTGTGTTTCTGTAGTAAGTTAGAGCTGGGGCCTGAGGTGATAGGGTGCTGAGTATTAGAGCTGGGGCCTGATAGGGTGATAGGGGCATGTAGTATTAGAGCTGGGGCCTGATGGGTGATGATGTGCTGTAGTAGTTCGAACCCTGGGGCCTGATAGGGTGGATAGGGTGCTGTGTAGTTAGCTGGATGGTGAGTTGCTAAGAGACAATTGGAGCCTGATATGGTTCTGTAGTAGTTAGACTGGGCCTGATAGGGTGCTAGTAGGTATTAGACTGGGGCCTGATAGTATGGTGGTACGGTAGGAGGACCTGGTGTTTCCAGTGTAGGCTTTGGTGGCCTGATACGGGCTGATAGGTATAGGGTGCTGTAGGTAGTTAGAGACTGGGGCGCTGAATGGGTGGTATAAGGTGCCTGTATCGTAGCTTAGCTGGGGCCTGATAGGGTGGATAGAGTGCTGTAGTAGCAAGACTGGGGCCTGATATGGTTCTGTAGTAAGTTAGATGAGACTGGGGCCTGAATAGGGTGTGCCTGTAGGTAGTTAGACCTGGGCCTTGAATAGGGTGGATATGGGGTGCTGTAGTAGCCTAGACTGGGGCCTGATATGGTTCTGTCGTAGTTAGACTGGGCGCCTGAATAGGGTGTATTAGGGTGCTGTAGTATTAGAGCTGGGGCCTGAGGTGAGGGGGTGCTGTAGTAGTTTAGACTGGGGCGTGATAGGGTCGGACTAGGGTGCTGTAGTTAGATAGACTGGGGGCCATGAGTATGGTTCTGTAGTAGTTAGACTGCTGAGGGGCTGTATAGTTTAGATGGCTGAAGGGTGGACCTGGGGTACGTAGATTAGACTGGGGCGTGATATGGTCTGTAGTAGTTAGACCCTGGCTGATAGGGTGATAGGTCCTGTAGTAGTTAGCCTGGGGGCCTGAGATAGGTCCTGTAGTAGTTAGACTGGGGCTGATAGGGTGGATAGGGTCTTAGTGTTGCTGTGATATGGTCGAGTATAGACTGGGGCCTGATAGGGGTGGATAGGGTCCTGTAGTGTGTAGACTGGGCTAGACTGGTGTGAGCTGGGGGCTGAATAGGTCTGTAGTAGTTAGACTGGGGCCTTAGGTTTACTGCTGATAGGGTGGATAGGGTCCTGTTTAGTAGTTAGATGGGGGCCTGATAGGGTGGATAGGTGCCTGTAAAGTTAATGTGCTATAGGTGACTGTGTAGGTTGATGGGGCTGATAGGGTGCTGTTAGTAGTTAGACCTGGGGCCTGATGGGGATACGGGTGCTGTAGTAGTTAGACTGGGGCCTGATAGGGTGTGATAGGGGTCCTGTAGAAGTTTAAGACTGTGGCCCCACTGAGTAGGGTGCCTTAGTAGTTAGCAGACTGGGGCCTACGGATAGTGGTAGTGCTGTAAGAAATGATTAGTTAGACTAGGTGCCTAAATCAGGCGGCTGCGGGTGTAGTATTTAGACTGGGGCCCTGATAGCCGGTGGAATAGTAGTGCGTGTAGTTACCCATCTATGAGACACAAAGGGCTTGTCCAGTAGTTTTACTGGTGGATGCTTAATGATTGGGGGTGAGACGGGGCAGCGGGGGGAGACAGCTGGTGTAAGGGGAGGGGGGTAGAGGGGTGGCCTGGGGGTCCCTGTGTGGCGCACCTGACTTCACTGGCACAGACCGACAGCTGACACACAGCTGTAGGGACACGAGGGAGGGGACGAAGCGACAATGTGATAGACAAAGGGAGGGAAATGAAAGGGAGGTATGAAGATGAGCTGAAAAGTTGGAATTGTTAGGCATAGAGAACGGAAAGAGACGGATGGAACGAAGGAGCAGTCCAGATGACGATGGATGACATAGTAAGTGTGTGTGTGTGTGTGTGTGGTGACACAAGAGGAGATTTCCAGGGATAGCCAGCCAGTGCAGCTGTCCAGAAAAAAGACAGGCGCTAGGCAACAGATACAGGGTGCAAGTGTTCAGAGAGGGAGAGAGTAGACAGCTTGTTCTGAGAAAACACCCAAGCCTTCCAAACGAGTGAAGCAGTGTGTGTCTGCTGTGCCAGATGACACCATGTTGAAATATGTCTCTTACAGGATTCCAGTACCTCTAAGCATGCAGAACCAGAGCTGAGAATCTCCCTCTGCTGGCCTGTCCACTATGTCAACAATCCAAAAAATTATCCCCGTCACAATCCATAACAAGGTACTCAACAAATGTTACAACGGGTAAAATACTTTTACTGACCAGCGATCACAAAACTGGATGGAAACACAAACCTTAGCTTCTGAAGAAAATACAACCAAATGAAAATCACCACTAACCAAAACCAAGATTATGTTTGGCATAGACAGTCATGTGTTTTTGAGGCACCAGGCAGCTGCCAATTGGGAAAACAAGCCACAGTGTTTGGGAGAAGCTAGTGAGGGGTGTGAGGCGAGCCCACAGTATTTAGCTAACCATCTATCTCCCTATCCCACTGCCATCTCCCTCCACTTACATGATTTGTCCAGACTAATTCACAAGGCTAACTAATGGTTATGAACAGCTGTCTAAGTCCCACCACACAACAATAAAACAGACAGAGAGAGTGAAGGAAGAAGGGAATGAGGGAGGGAGAAGAAATGTTCTTATGAAAAAGTATGCTTCAGAGAAAGTTTGACAAAAGTTTGGATTCCTTTTGGCACTGCAATGTCTCATGACAATCATATTGTAGTTTGCATTCCAAACTATACTGAACAAAAATATAAACGCAACATGTAAAGTGTTGGATCCATGTTTCATGAGCTGAAATAAAAGATCTCAGACATTTTTCATACACACAAAAAGCGTATTTCTCTTACATTTTGTGCACAAATTTGTTTACATCCATGTTAGTGAATATTTATCTTTTGCCAAGATAATCCATCCACCTGATAGGTGTGGCATATCAAGAAGCTGATTGAAAAGCAAGATGATTACACAGGTGCACCTTGTGCTGGGGGCAATAAAAGGCCACTCTAAAATGTGCAGTTTTGTCACACAACACAATGCCACAGATGTCTCGAGTTTTGAGGGAGCGTGCATTTGCCATGTCTGACTGCAGGAATGACCACCAGAGTAGTTGCAAGAGAATTTAATGTTAATATCTCTACCATAAGCTGCTTCCAACGTTGTTTTAGAGAATTTGGCAGTACGTCCAACCAGCCTCACAACCACGCCAACCCAGGACCTCCACATCCTGCTTCTTCACCTGTGGGATCATCTGAGTCGAGCCACCCGGACTGATGAAACCATGAGTTTGTAAACAGAAGAATTTCTGCACAAACTGTCAGAAACCGTTTCAGGGAAGCTCACCTCCGTGCTCGTCGTCTTCACCAGGGTCTTGACCTGACTGCAGTTTGGCGTCATAACCAACTTCAGTGGGCAAATGCTCACCTTTGAGGGCCACTGGCATGCTGGAGAAGTGTGCTCTTCATGGATGAACCCCCATGTCGCAAGGATCTGTACACAATTCATGGAAGCTGAAAATGTCCCAGTTCTTTCAAAACCTGCATACTCAGACATGTCACCCATTGAGCATGTGTGTGATGCTCTGGATCGACATGTACGACAGCGTGTTCCAGTTTCCGCCAATATCCAGCAACTGCACAGCCATTGAAGAGGAGTGGGATAACATTCCACAGGCCTGATCAACTCTATGTGAAGAAGGTGTCTCGTGCTGCAAGACGCAAATAGTGGTAATACCAGAAACTGACAGGTTTTCTGATCCACCCCCGTACCTTTTTTAAAGGTATCTGTGACCAACAGATGCATATCTGTATTCCCAGTCGTGTGAAATCCATAGACTAGGCCCTAATGAATGTATTTCAATTGACTGATTTCCTTATATGAACTGTAACTCAGTAAAATCTTTGAAATTGTTGCATTTATATTTTTGTTCAGTGTATAATGTGACTGTCTTGGAACTGCTAAGATCAATAGTGCCCATTAAAACACCCATTCAAGTTGGGCCATATTATGAGAGTTTGCCATACTATATGAGTTGATGTTATCAAGCCCAACTTTGAGTTGGAATGTTCATTCCACTCAGTCTAATTCTAAGGGGTTGAGTTTGGGCCTGGGGTAAAACAAGGAGCTGATTCTAAATCTATTATATTATATTCTCTGTGTTCTGTCTTCTCTGTGTGGAGTCCATGAACACAACAGCCACAGAGACTGTTTCTCTCCCTAGCCAGTCAGCCAGTCAGTAAGACAGACAGACCGTTTCCCTCCCCAGTCAGCCAGTCAGTAAGACAGACAGACAGGAGTAATAGTAACCCTCCCACTGGGGAGGTTAGAGAGGAGTGAGGTCTTTGTTCTGGGTTTCCGTCAGACCCAGTAGAGGGAGTAGAGGGAGTCACTGAGGCACAACCATCTGGTGAGTCCTGGATAGAAGGA
Organism: Salvelinus sp. IW2-2015; assembly: GCF_002910315.2. Classification (NCBI taxonomy): domain Eukaryota; kingdom Metazoa; phylum Chordata; class Actinopteri; order Salmoniformes; family Salmonidae; genus Salvelinus; species Salvelinus sp. IW2-2015. Next base: position 4,567,680 of record NC_036874.1, on the reverse strand, counting down.
AACAGCTTTTAACCTTCCAAGCACTTACAGTGTTCGATAGTGTCAGCCGGGGAAACAAGGCGGCACTCGAAGGCTTTCCTGAACGAGAGCAGATGGTTTTGTTGTTTTGTCTGTGAGTCAGTGATAGCCTGGTCCCAGATCTGTTTGTGAGGTCTTGACACATCAGAGGGGTATACTACAACGAAGGATCAATGAGTTAGCCAGCTAACTTTCATTAACAACAAGAAATAACTGTTGATTTTATGATTCATTAAAAAGCTTAGATATGTGTTTTTGGTTGTTGAGTCAATTAGACCATGCCCATTTCAAACTTATCTTTCTAAAAACGACAACATTATTTTAGAATAGTTAGGCAAGTTAGATGGCTAACTCATTGATCCTGCTTTGTAGAATACCCCTTTGTTTATTTATGCTGTAGTTGACAATACAACACAAACAGATTAGAGACCAGGCTAGGTCAGGATTGTTGTTAGCCTGGTAACACTGCTACTAGTTTTGAGGGGCTATTCTCTGAGAATCTTTGAAGACCTGGCCAGAAGAACAATAGTGGCAGCTAGAGAGCTGTGCTACTATCCAGCAGGAATTTTTGCTAATCCTGCAAGAATTTCTGTTACCCTTTCCCTGAAGCTGTCGCCTTCCCTTGAAGCTGTCGCCTTCCCTTGAAGCTGTCGCTTTCCCTTGAAGCTGTCACCTTCCCTTGAAGCTGTCGCCCTTCCCTTGAAGCTGTCCCCTTCCCTTGAAGCTGTCGCCCTTCCTTGAAAGCTGTCGCCTCCCTTGAAGCTGTCGCTTCCCTTGAAGGCTGTCGCTTTCCCTTGAAGCTGTCGCCCTTCCCTTGAAGCTGTCGCCCTTCCCTTGAAGCTGTCGCCTTCCCTTGAAGCTGTCGCTTTCCCTTGAAGCTGTCGCCTTCCCTTGAAGTATTATTAAACTATTTGACTCATTGCTTGCGTCCTTAATGGGTCTGCGGTCAAACAACCACCCCTCATCACTGTCAAATGCTCCCTAAAACACTTCGGCGAGCAGGCCTTTCTAATCGACCTGGCCCGGGAATCCTGGAAGGATATTGACCTCATTCCGTCAGTAGAAGATGCCTGGTTATTCTTTAAAAGTGCTTTCCTCACAATCTTAAATAAGCATGCCACATTCGAAAAATGTAGAACCAGGATCAGATATAGCCCATGGTTCACCCCAGACCTGACTGCCCTTGACCAGCACAAAAACATCCTGTGGCATACAGCATTAGCTTTATATGCAACTTTTCAGGGAAGATAGGAACCAATATACACAGGCAGTTAGAAAAGCAAAGGCTAGCTTTTTCAAACAGAAATTTGCATCCTGCAGCACAAACTCCAAAAAGTTCTGGGACACTGTAAAGTCCATGGAGAATAAGAGCACCTCCTCCCAGCTGCCCACTGCACTGAGGCTAGGAAACACTGTCACCACCGAACTAATCTAACAAATCTGAACTAACAAATCCGAACTAAAGTTTTGTTGCTAAGGATTCCACGTTCCTTTTTTTGCGTGTATCCCGCGAGTGCTGGCTGGCTGTACTACAGACACCTGTCGTTGTCGTGGGAAAGACTCTTTTCGTAAAACAACTGGTTGCAGTAAAGAGCCAATCTGGATACTAAGGAGACCCTGAGGGAAATCGACGAGTACCAACAGCTTTACGATATGGAGGAACAACATACTCCATCATGGAAAGATCTGACCACCTCACAAAATAACTTTAACCYGACAAAAAAAAGAAAAACAGATTCATCTACAGACACGGACGATTTACTTACCATTGAGGTAGAGGCTAGTGCTCTGGCTGGAACCCATGCAACACTGGAAAAGTTGTGTGAAGAGGTAGCAGGGCTGAGGGGGGGTTTGGAGTTCAGCCAGAGTGAAATTCTCACGCTCCAAAGAGAAAACAAGACACTCACAGCCAAGGTAAAAATCCACGATTCCAACATGGATTGTCTACTAAGGGAAAACAGGGTGATGAAGGAGTCACTACTAGACATAGAAAGTCATAGCATGCGTGATTTTTTTTTTCTGGGATTCCTGAGGACGCGTCCAATAATCCAGAGGGCGCAATCAGAGAATTCATGCAATCCGCCTTGAAACTTTCTATAAAGACTGTAAAAAAGGTGGCTTTCCACTGAGTACACAGACTTGGAGCTCGGAGCGACAAGACCAAGGGTCCCCGACCGATCATCGCAAAATTTGAACACTACCAACAAAAGGAAAGGATCAAAAGCAAGGGAAGGGAGCTTAAAGGGACCAAATTCGGTCTCAATGACCAATTTCCAAGGGAGATAAACGAACGTCGTAAGAGACTGTATCCGGTACAAAGACAACAAAGGAAGGATGGTAGGCGTGCCTTTATCATTGTGGACAAACTCTTTATAGATGGACAGCTATTCCGAGACAGCTCCATAACACCGTGGCTGTACTAAATAGCTACAGGGACTTCATGTTACGAAAAAAAGGAAGGTATGGGAACTGTAAAAATATCTGAACATTATGAAGTGGATATGAACACACACACACTTGATGTGTGTGATCTAATGTAATCTGTTACAAAAATAAAGCAAACTGGATGGAATATGGAGAAAAATGCACAAAATTCTTCCTGAATCTCCAATACAGGAACGCTAACAAAAAGAATTTGCAGAAACTCGTTACTGAAGAGGGAGTCATCTATGATTCTCCTAATTATATTTTAAAAGAGGAAGCTAATTATTTTAGGCAGATGTTCTCTTTTACGTCTCATCCTTTCCCACTGAATGAAGATTATGGTAAGGAATTCTTTCTAAATAATATAAAAAATGTAAAATTAACAAATGTACGGAAAGATCCGTGCGAAGGCCAAATTACAGAGGAATAACTTTTTGAGGCTATTAAATCCTTTCAGTCTGGAAAAACCCCAGGGCTTGATGGCATACCGGTAGAGGTAGATCAAGTATTTTTTGATATACTAAAAGCTCCATTGTTAGATTGTTTTAACTACTTCTATAGGAATGGTACTCTGTCAGGTACTCAGCAGGAAGGTCTGATTTCTCTATTATTAAAATAAGACACAGATGGCAAATATAAAGACCCAGTCTATCTAAAAAACTGGAGGCTCCTTACACTTCAATGTTGTGATGCAAAAGTACTAGCAAAATGCATAGCACTCAGAATTAAAAGGGTTTTACCAGGTGTTGTTCATCCTGATCAGACAGGTTTTTTACATGGACGATACAATGGAGATAATATACGACAACTACTAGAAATAATAGAACATCATGAAACATATAAGAAACCAGGAATGGAATTTATAGCGGATTTTGAAAAGGCATTTGATAAAGTAAGACTGGATTTTATTTATAAATGCCTGGATTTTTTCAATTTTGGTAATTCTCTTATAAAATGGGTAAAAAATAGGTGTAAAATAGTAAATAATGGCTACTTCTCAGAGAGTTTTGAATTGTCAAGAGGAGTTACACAAGGGTGTCCGCTGTCACCATATCTATTCGTTATGGCCATTGCAATGCTAGCTATTAAAATCAGATCCAATAACAACATTAGAGGATTAGAAATCCAAGGCTTAAAAAGAAAGGTGTCCATGAATGCTGATGACTCAAGTTTTATATTAGGTCCGCAAGCTAGATCCCTGAAATGTCTCATTGAAGATCTAGGTAACTTTTCTGTACTCTCTAGACTAAAACCTAATTACAATAAGTGTGCAATGTTACGTATTGGATCCTTAAAAGATACAACTTTTACATTAACCTGCAGTTTACCTATAAAATGGGCTGATGGTGAAGTAGACATACTCGGTATTTATATCACATAATATATAAATAAGCTCTCCACAATGAATTTCAATAGAAAACTTGTAAAAATAGACAAGATAAATAGGTAAATACCTGTCTATTTATGGAAAAATTGCCCTGATTATCTCCTGAGTCATATCTCAGTTTACTCACTTACTTATGGCGCTGCCTACTCCTGATGATTCGTTTTAGTCAAATCATATGAGCAAAAAATATTTAGCTTTATCTGGGACGCTAAACCAGACAAAATAAAACGTGCCTATCTATATAATTAATATAAATTGGGTGGGTTGAGATTATTAAATATAAAAGCACTAAACCTCTCTCTAAAAGCTTCACTCATTCAAAAGTTTTATTTGAACCCTAAATGGTTCTCAAGTAGATTACTAAGAAAAGCTCATGCATTGTTTAAAAATTGCCTTTTTGCCTTTGTGCAGATTGCCATGTCTCATTTTCGATTAATTGAAAATGATACTTTTTTCAACGTATCTCTCTTTTTCAAACAAGCATTGCAGACAGAGCTGGCTACAATTTCAATTTCATCCCCCTGAAAGATAGAACAAATATTATGGCTGAACCCAAATGTGCTGGTTGATAAAATACCTGTATTTATGGGAAAGATGTTTGAAAAAGGTATTTTGTTCTTAAATGATATTGTAAATTGGAATGGTAGAGTTATGTCCTTCATGGAGTTTTCAGAATTGTACGGGAAGGTCGGCTCAATCCAAGAGTACAACCAATTGATTACAGCATTGCCCCAAAAATGGAGGAGGCAGGTAGCAGCGGGAGGAGGTAGGGAACTGATCTGTCTGCCCAATATAAAGGATCAAAACTGACGAAGGAATAAAAATAGCATAAATAGGAAAGTATACCAGTTTCATTTGAGGACCAGGATGTGGACAACTGTGCCATACAAATTGCAAAATAGTTGGGAAGAGATTTTTGATGTACCGATTCCATGGTACAGGGTGTATGAGTTGATATATAAAACAACGCAAGATTCAAGACTTCGTGCTTTTCAGCTAAAATTATTATATACAATTCTTGCCAACATCAAAATGTTGAATATTTGGGGCATAAAATCATCGAAGCTCTGCAGATTTTGTTGTGAGGATACAGAATCAATAGACCATTTATTTAGGTATTGCCCTCAGTAGCCTGTTTCTGGTCACAGGTTCAGGAATGGCTGAAAATGCATAGCATTGATCTAAAATTGACCCTAGAAATAGTACTGTTAGGAGATCTGGAGAGACCGGGCCAGGCAATTACTAATATACTAATACTCTTAGTAAAAGTATTTATCTTCAACTCACAATCTGTAGATTCTATTCGATTAGATAGATTGAAATTGTACGTTAAACATCACAGCATAGTTGAAAGATATGTGTTGCGTAGAAACCCGAAGTGGGTAGCCAGCAGAGATAGATGGGATGGGCTGAGGAAAGCTGAGGGTTGGTATGTGGAATTGTAGACAAGTGGGAGTGGAGTTGCTGTGTGAGAGACAGAATGATGGTCAAAGATAAAAGTGAGAAGAAAAAAAGTACAAATAAAACATAATAAAAAGTACATAAAAATGACACTAAGTGGCAGTGTTTTTACAACTAATGCCTGTTTGCCTGAGGCTGATGCCGTGCAGGTGTTTGTACACATGCATATACACACACTCTCATTCAAATAAACACATACAAGAACACACACATACATGTAATAGTGCCAGACATGCACACAAACATATACAGTTGGCATTGCTGTTATGAATTTAGTTGTCCTTGATGTCCTTTGTTTTAAATTATTAGAAAAGAAATATTTAAAAAATGCTTTGTTGTTTGCTGTTTTCTTCTGTCTTTTCCTTTTTCTCTTTAGTTCATTCTCTTGGTTGTTGGTGCATTGGGGGGTTCTTGGGGGAGGAGAATGGAATTAATTGTATGTCTCGAATGGTTGAGGGACAGCTATTGGGGAACTGTGGGGGGGATCTTGGAGGGTTCGGGTTCACGTTTTTTGACCTGGTGGTAGATCGGTCCTTGAGCAGGGCATTGACCCTGGCTGCTTCTGTGTGTTGCTCTGAATGGGAATCTGTTGGATGACTGGTGTGATGTAGTTATTGAGCGGATTCACTGCAAGTATATTGTATGTTCAGAATATTCAATAAATTTAAAAAATTTAAAACACTGTCACTACCGATAAATCCACAATAATTGAGAATTTCAATAAGCATTTTTCAACGGCTGGCCATGCTTTCCACCTGGCCACCCCTACCCTGGTCAACAGCCCTGCACCCCCCACATCAACTTGCCCAAGCCTCCCCCATTTCTCCTTCACCCAAAACCAGATAGCTGATGTTCTGAAAGAGCTGCAAAATCTGGACCCCTACAAATCAGCTGGGCTAGACAATCTGGACTCTCTCTTTCTAAAATTATCTGCCGAAATTGTTGCAACCCCTATTACTAGCCTGTTCAACCTCTCTTTCGTATCATCTGAGATCCGCAAAGATTGGAAAGCTGCCGCGGTCATCCCCCTCTTCAAAGGGGGAGACACTCTAGACTCAAACTGCTACAGGCCTATATTTATCCTACCCTGCCTTTCTAAGGTCTTCGAAAGCTAAGTTAACAAACAGATCACCGACCATTTCGAATCCCACCATACCTTCTCCGCTATGCAATCTGGTTTCCGAGCTGGTCATGGGTGCACCTCAGCCACGCTCAAGGTCCTAAACAATATCATAACCGCCATCGATAAGAGACAATACTGTGCAGCTGTATTCATCGACCTGGCCAAGGCTTTCGACTCTGTCAATCACCACATTCTTATCAGCAGACTCAACAGCCTTGGTTTCTCAAATGACTGCCTCACCTGGTTCACCAACTACTTCTCAGACAGAATTCAGTGTGTAAAATTGGAGGGCCTGTTGTCCGGACCTCTGGCAGTCTCTATGGGAGGGCCACAGGGTTCAATTCTCGGGCCGACTCTTTTCTCTGTATACATCAATGATGCCGCTCTTGCTGCTGGTGATTCTCTGATCCACCTCTACGCAGACAACACCATTCTGTATACTTCTGGCCCTTCTTTGGACACGGTGTTAGCTAACCTCTAGACGAGCTTCAATGCTATACAACTCTCCTTCTGTGGGCTCMAACTGCTCTTAAATGCAAGTAAAACTAAATGCATGCTCTTCAACCGATCGCTGCCCGCACCTGCCCGCCCGACCAGCATCACTACTCTGGACGGTTCTGACTTAGAATACGTGGACAACTACAAATACCTAGGTGTCTGGTTAGATTGTAAACTCTCCTTCCAGACTCACATTAAGCATCTCCAATCCAAAATTAAATCTAGAATCAGCTTCCTATTTCGCAATAAAGCATCCTTCACTCATGCTGCCAAACATACCCTCATAAAACGGACTATCCTACCGATCCTTGACTTCGGCAATGTCATTTACAAAATAGCCTCCAACACTCTACTCGGAAAATTGGACGTAGTCTATCACAGTGCCATCCGTTTTGTCACTAAAGCCCCATATACTACCCACCACTGCGACCTGTATGCTCTCGTTGGCTGGCCCTCGCTTCATATTCGTCGCCAAACCCACTGTCTCCAGGTCATCTATAAGTCTTTGCTAGGTAAAGCCCCGCCTTATCTCAGCTCACTGGCCACCATAGCAGCAACCACCCGTAGCACGCACTCAAGCAGGTATATTTCACTGGTCACCTCCAAAGCCAATTCCTCCTTTGGCCGCCTTTCCTTCCAGTTCTCTGCTGCCAATGACTGGAACGAATTGCAAAAATCACTGAAGCTGGAGACCCATATCTCCCTCACTAAATTTAAGCACCAGCTGTCAGAGCAGCTCACAGATCACTGCACCTGTACATAGCCCATCTGTAAATAGCCCATCCAACTACTTCATCCCCATACTGTTTTTTTTTGCTCCTTTGCACCCCAGTATTTCTACTTGCACATTCATCTTCTGCATATCTATCTCTCCACTGTTTAATTGCTAAATTGTAATTATTTTGCCACTATGGCCTATTTATTGCCTTACCTCCCTTATCTTACCTAATTTGCACACACTGTATATAGACTTTTTCTCTACTGTGTTATTGACTGTATGTTTGTTTATTCCATGTGTAACTCTGTGTTGTTGTTGTTTGTGTCGCACTGCTTTGCTTTATCTTGGCCAGTTGTAAATGAGAACTTGTTCTCAACTAGCCTACCTGGTTAAATAAAAGTAAAATAAAAAATATATATAAATAAATAAATGTATTTCTCCTCCATGTCATTGGTTATTGTTCTCAGAACATCATTGGTCACTGAAGCCGAGGGAAGATGGCTGCCCTCTTGGACAGTAGCCCAACAGAAAATTCTGACCCTCTCTCCGATCGATAGGGATATTGACATAGGTCTGAGAGAGGTGTGGTGTGGTGCGTTGTCCTTCAACGGCACATATGGATCCTCTCACTGGATTCCAAAAACAACAAACACACTGAGATAGAATGAAGCCATCTGTCTGGAAACAATGGCTGTGGTGGATATCCTCTGTGATGAGGCTGTATGTAACAGTGCTATTGGTTGGTCAGTCAGTCAGTGGTCCAGTCATTCAGTCATCCAGTGATTCACTGGTATGTGACAGCTGACACTTCATCAATACCAGGATGTACCAGTCAGCAGGAAGTAAGGAAGTACAGCCAGTCAGAAGTTTTGAATCTGAACTGATTTTGAGAGGATGGAGCAGGAAGAGAGGAGGAAAAGTGAGTAATTTAAAAAGAACAAAAAATGGTGAGAGAGGTGGAAGATAGAGGCAAATAGATGGCGAGAGAAACTAAGAAAATGCTTTTGAGAAGTTAAACAAAACATTTTGAGAGTGAGGAAGGAGAGAGAGAGAGAGAGGATAATAAAAGTGGGCGGATAAAGAGAGAGTGGACGAAAGGGAACAAATTTCCAGGAATAATTTGGCCTTGGGAAGTGTGGCATGACTCATTAGGATGTCTCGCTGCTTTCCAAAACATTGGTTCAACAACTCACACACACATACATACATACATATGTATGTATACACACACACACACACACACACACACTTTTCCTTCACATAACTCCATTGGCTTGGACAAGCACACAACTGCCAGTGCCAACACCATAAACTTACGCCATGCACAACAACATTGCTCTGAACCAATCCAAACCAACCAAGTGACGAGGAACTGACAGACAGAAGATATTTCTGCAATAAAGACCCATGAATCAACTCTTTAGGGAAGTGAGATGGGAGTAACAATTATTGTAATAAACTCTGATTCATTATATGCAACTTGGGCCAAGTAGAAGTCAATCATTAAGGGAGTAAAACTTACAGTTACTCCAATACGTTCCTTCCCCCTTTCCCTTTCCCTTTCCCTAGCCCTCTCCTCTCCTCTCCTCTCCTCTCCTCTCCTCTCCTCTCCTCTCCTACTTCATAGTTGGGATCAGGTCCTCTTGGCCTTCCCCAGTCCTCCTTACTCCAACTCCCTCTCAGCTCCATAAGTACTGTATTACTAGGATTGCACATTCTTCAGCATGTCTACATCAGTGGAGACCCCTCAGAGGAGGAAGGGGACGACCATCCTCCTCAGTGAATTTCATAAAAATAACAATAGTGAAACATTAAAGAAGTTTTTAGATAAAACTATATTAAATATATACACGTCACCAAATAATTGATTAAAACACACTGTTTTGCAATGAAGGTCTACAGTAGCCTCATCAGAACTCTGTAGCACCATGTGTAGCCGGAGGACAGCTAGCTTCTGTCCTCCTCTGGGTACATTGAGTTCAATACAAAACCTAGGAGGCTCATGGTTCTCACCCCCTTCCATAGACTTACACATTATTTATGACAACTTCCAGAGGAAGTCTGTGGCTGCTATGAAAGTGAACTGTGTTTGTGTGTTATCAGGGGTGTATTCATTCTGACGATTCTGTTGAAAAACGGTTCATAAACGGAGGCAAACGGAACGCAACGGAGATAAACATACCAGAATTTATCCAATAGAAACTCTAATTTGCAACTGTTGGACTAATGATTACACCCCAGATCAGCTAGATGCTGGCAAGAGTGTGCAAGCCGGTATTGAATGTCTCACTCTGTCACCTTGATTACTCAAAATTCTATTGACCTGTGCACCTACGTTTGTAAGCTTTCATTCATAGGCTAAGTTGTAGCAACCTCATGAAAATGTGAGTATCATGTAGAAGCCTAAACCTATCAATGTTACATTGAGCTGGGTGAATGGAATATGAATGACAGTCATCCAATATGCTGTGAAAAAAAAGTAATCATCCTCCCTCATCTTAAACGGCACGACCGCCACTGGCCTATATAGTAGAGCAGACAGAGCCCGAAGACGATTGAAGACCACAGGTTCAGTTTGTCCTGCTGGGGAAATGAAGCTTGGTCGTCAACAGCAACAGAATATGAAGACATTAGTTGGACGCCATTACAAAAATTATGGATGTTAAATACTAATATTTTTTTTCGTTCAAGTTTTTTGTTTTATAAAAAAATATCTGATTAATCCTGAAGCAAAACTAAACTAATAATGAATAGATTCAAACTAGCACATTTCTTGGAGTTTTGGGTTCAATTACAAAGTCTGTAAGTAGTTCTAAAGCCAAACACTGACTCATGCTTTTGCTCCCTGTCATTGATCTGCATCAAAATGACAGAATCAATAGGAGGAATATTCATTTTCTGTTGGGGCATAATAGCCTAGACCTCTGTCCTATACGCCTACAACACTCCCACACTGCAGAGTGGAGAAACATAACCTGTACAATTCTGAAAAATTAACTAAAACACCTCTGTTGTTGCCTGTGTATGGATCCAAACCCGTATGGAACCAAGATCACCTGGGAGAATCAAGACAACGTTAGCACAATGAGCTAAAGCCTAGGCATAGATCTAGAACATTGAGCTAAATCCTACGTATTACATCTAGACATTAGCAGGTATATAACTACTGCTATGCACACCCTTTCTAGTCACACACTGTCCATACACACCATACATACAGTGCATTCGGAAAGTATTCAGACCCCTTGACTTTTGCCATATTTTGTTACGTTACAGCCTTATTCTAAAATTGATTAAATAGTTTTTTCCCCTCATCAATATACACACAATACAATACCCCATAATGTCAAAGCGAAAAACTTTTTTTTTATGTTGGCAAATGTATTCAAAATAAAAAACTGAAATATCACATTTACATAAGTATTTCAGACCCGTTACTCAATACTTTGTTGAAGCACCTTTGGCAGCGATTACAGCCTTGAGTCTTCTTGGGTATGACACTACAAGCTTGGCACACCTGTATTTGGGGAGTTTCTCCTAATATTTTTTGCAGATCCTCTCAAGCTCTGTCAGTTTGGATGGCGAGCGTCGCTGCACAGCTATTTTCAGGTCTCTCCAGAGATGTTTGATAGAGTTCAAGTCCGGGCTCTGGCTGGGCCACTCAAGGACTTGTCCCGAAGCCACTCCTGCGTTGTCTTGTCTGTGTGCTTAGGGTTGTTGTCTTGTTGGAAGGTGAACCTTCACCTCAGGCTGAAGTCCTGAGCGCTCTGGAGCAGGTTTTCATCAAGGATCTCTCTGTACTTAGCTCCGTTCATCTTTCCCTCAATCCTGACTAGTGTCCCAGTCCCTGCAGCTGAAAAACATCCCCACAGCATGATGCTGCCACCACCATGCTTCACCGTAGGGATGGTGACAGCTTTCCTCCAGACATGACGCTTGGCATTCAGGCCAGAGAGTTCAATCTTGGTTTCATCAGACCAGAGAGTCTTGTTTCTCATGGTCTGAGAGTCTTTAGGTGCCTTTTGGCAAACTTCAAGCGGGCTGTCATGTGCCTTTTACTGAGCAGTGGCTTCCGTCTGTCCACTCTACCATAAAGGCCTGATTGATGGAGTGCTGTAGAGATGGTTGTCCTTCTGGAAGGTTCTCCCATCTTCACAGAGGAACTCTGGACCTCTGTCAGAGTGACCATCGGGTTGTTGGTCACCTCCCTAACCAAGGCCCTTCTCCCCTCATTGCTCAGTTTGGCCAGGCAGCCAGCTCTAGGAAGAGTCTTAGTGGTTCCAAATTTCTTCCATTTCAGAATGATGGAGGCCACTGTGTTCTTGGGGACCTTCAACGCTGCAGACAGTTTTGGTACCCTTCCCCAGATCTGTGCCTCGACACAATCCTGTTTCTGAGCTATACGGACAATTCCTTCGACCTCATGGCTTGGTTTTTACTCTGACATGTACTGTCAACTGTGGGACCTTATATAGACAGGTGTGCGCCTTTCCAAATCATGTCCAATCAAATGAATTTACCACAGGTGGACTCCAATCATGTTGTAGAAACATCTCAAGGATGATTAATGGAAACAGGATGCACCTGAGCTAAAGTTTCAAGTCTCAGAGCAAAGGGTCTGAATACTTATGTAAATAAGGTATTTCAGTAAAAAAATATATAAAATAGGTTAATTTTTTTTTTAACTGTTTAAGCTTTGTCTTTATGGGGTATTTTGTGTAGATTGATGTTTTTTATTTTTATTTCATCAATTTAAGAATAAGGCTGTAACGTAAAAAAATGTGGAAAAAGTCTAGGGATCTGAATCATTTCCGAATGCACTGTATATATTTATATTCCATGCGCAATGCCAAGCATCAGCTGGAGTGGTGTAAAGCTCGCTGCCATTGGACTCTGGAGCAGTGGAAACGCGTTCTCTGGAGTGATGAATTACGCTTCACCATCTGGCAGTCCGACGGACAAATCTGGGTTTGGCAGATGCCAGGAGAATGCTACCTGCCCCAATGTATAGTGCCAATTGTAAAGTTGGCCCCTTAGTTCCAGTGAAGGGAAATCTTAAACACTACAGCATACAAAGACATTCTAGACGATTCTGTGCTTCCAACTTTGTGGCAACAGTTTGGGGAAGGCCCTTTCCCATTTCAGCATCACAATGCCCCCCCCCCCGTGCACAAAGCGAGGTCCATACAGAAATGGTTTGTCAAGATCGGTGTGGAAGAACTTGATTGGCCTGCACAGAGCCCTGACCTCAACCCCATCGAACACCTTTGGGTTGAAATGGAACGACGACTACGAGCCAGGCTTACTTACCCAACATCAGTGCCCGACCTCACTAATGATCTTGTGGCTGAATGGAAGCAAGTCCCCGCAGCAATGTTACAACATCTAGTGGAAAGCCTTCCCAGAAGAGTGGAGGATGTTATAGCGGCAAATGGGGGGGACCAACTCCATATTAATGTCCATGATTTTGGAATGAGATGTTCAACGAGCGGGTGTCCTCATACTTTTGGCCATGTCGTGTAGCTCATTCTAATATTTCTACTACTGTACATGACATTTTAGTTACACTGTTTATACACACCGCATATGTATTTATATACTGGATTCTTGACATAGCCCAATCTAATATATCTACTGTTGTACATATCATTCTTAGTATATCTTGTGTAGATTCATCTGGTGTACACATGCATAGATTACTGTTACAGTGCTATTTGGGTTGTGCTATTTGACTTTTTACTGCATTGGTAGGAGCTCGTCACATAAGCATCTCGCTGCACCCGCTATAACATCTGCTAAACTGTGTACGTGATCAACTTAAACTGCTGAGCTAAAGCCTTGGCATTAGATCTAGACCACGATAGCACACTGAGCTAAAGCCTAGACATTAGATCTAGACCACGGTAGCACACTGAGCTAAAGCCTAGGCATTAGATCTAGACCACGATAGCACACTGAGCTAAAGCCTAGGCATTAGATCTAGACCACGTTAGCACATTGAGCTAAACGCCTGGGCATTAGATCTAGAAGTTGACAAAGCTTTCAGGTCTCCGGCAAGGTTACTCATCACATATATAGTTACAAAAATGTATATACATTTGAAGTCGGAAGTTTACATACACCTAAGCCAAATACATTGAAACTCAGTTTATCATAATTCCTGACATTTAACCCAAGTAAAAATTCCCTGTCTTAGGTCAGTTATGATCACCACTTTACTTTAAGAATGTGTAATGTCAGAATAATAGTAGAGAGAATAATTTATTTCAGCTTTTATTTCTTTCATCACATTCCCAGTGGGTCAGAAGTTTACATACACTCAATTAGTATTTGGTAGCATTGCCTTTAAATTGTTTAACTTGGGTCAAACATTTCGGGTAGCCTTCCACAAGCTTCCCACAATAAGTTGGGTGAATTTTGGCCCATTCCTCCTGACAAAGCTGGTGTAACTGAGTCAGGTTTGTAGGCCTCCTTTCTCCCACACGCTTTTTCAGTTCTGCCCACAAATGTTCTATAGGATTGAGGTCAAGGCTTTGTGATGGCCACTCCAATACCTTGACTTTTTTGTCCTTAAGCCATTTTTCCACAACTTTGGAAGTATGCATGGGGTCACTGTCCATTTGGAAGACCCATTTGCGACCAAGCTTTAACTTCCTGAGATGTTGCTTCAATATATTTACATAATTTTCCTCCCTCATGATGCCATCTATTTTGTGAAGTGCACCAGTCCTTCCTGCAGCAAAGCACCCCCACAACATGATGCTGCCACCCCCGTGTTTCATCAGACCAGAGGACATTTCTCCAAAAAGTACGATCTTTGTCCCCATGTGCAGTTGCAAACCGTAGTCTGGCTTTTTTTATGGCAGTTTTGGAGCAGTGGCTTCTTTCTTGCTGAGTGTCCTTTCAGGTTATGTCGATATAGGACTCGTTTTACTGTGGATATAGATACTTTTGTACCGGTTTCCTCCAGCAGCTTCATAAGGTCCTTTGCTGTTGTTCTGGGATTGATTTGCACTTTTCGCACCAAAGTACGTTCATCTCTAGGAGACAGAAAGCGTCTCCTTCCGGAGCGGTATGACGGCTGCGTGGTCCCATGGTGTTTATACTTGCGTACTATTGTTTGTACAGATGAACGTGGTACCTTCAGGCATTTGGAAATTGCTCCCAAGGATGAACCAGACTTGTGGAGGTCTACAATTTTTTTCTGAGGTCTGGGCTGATTTCTTTAGATTGTCCCATGATGTCAAGCAAAGAGGCACTGAGTTTGAAGGTAGGCCTTGAAATGCATCCACAGGTACACCTCCAATTGACTCAAATGATGTCAATTAGCCTATCAGAAGCTTCTAAAGCCATGACATCATTTTATGGAATTTTCCAAGCTGTTTAAAGGCACAATCAACTTAGTGTATGTAAACTTCTGACCCACTGGAATTGTGATACAGTGAATTATAAGTGAAATAATCTGTCTGTAAACAATTGTTGTTAAAATTACTTGTCATGCACAAATTACATGTCCTAACCGACTTGCCAAAACTATAGTTTGTTAACAAGAAATTTGTGGAGTGGTTGAAAAACGAGTTTTAATGACTCCAACCTAAGTATATGTAAACTTCCGACTTCAACTGTATATACACACACACACACATACATTTACAAAAATGTATGTATGTATGTATGTATGTATGTATGTATGTATGTATGTATGTATGTATGTATGTATGTATGTATGTATGTAAATATATATATATATATATGGGGAATGGAAATGATGCAGACAATACATTGCTAGAAGCCACAATCTATCTATAATATTAATATTTTTTTTTAATTGAGAGAAAAAAAGGCCCTGTTCAAAAGTAAAGCACTGCGTAGGGAATAGGGTGCCATTTTGGACTCAGAGTGGGACTCCAATAGGTTCCCACGGGACAAGAATTTTGTTTCACTCTCACTGTCTGCTACTCCAACGGTTTTGTTTTGGTTCTCAGACAGGACTAAGATCTCCATACTTGTCGGTGCCCATCCAGGGAACTGCTCTGGGCCTCAAACGGATGATTAGACCTGGCCTAGTGGAGCTACACTCCCTCTCTCCTTAATCCCTATCCTGGATATATACACTGAGTGTACAAAGCATTAGGAACACAGACTAACCAGGTGAATCTAGGTAAAAACTATGATCCTTTATTGATTTAATTTGTTAAATCCATTTCAATCAGTGTAGATAAAGGGGAGGAGACAGGTTAAAGTATTTTTAAGCCTTGAGACAACTGAGACATGGATTCTATATGTGTGCCATTCAGATGGTGAATAGGCAAGACAAAATATTTAAGTGCTTTTGAACAGGGGTTGATAGTAGGTGCCAGGTTCACCGGTTTGAGTGTGTCAAAAACTGCAACGCTGCTGGATTTTTCATGCTCAACAGTTTCCCATGTGTATCAAGAATGGTTCATCTCCCAAAGGACATCCAGCCAACTTGATACAACTGCATTGTGATAAACATGGGCCAACAAATTGAGGCAAAAGGGGGTGCAACTCAATATTAGGAAGGTGTTCTGTATATATACACTGAACAAAATTATAAACGCAACATGTAAAGTGTTGGTCCCATGTTTCATGAGCCGAAATAAAAGATCCCAGAAATGTTCCATACGCACAAAAAGCTTATTTCTCTCAAATGTTGTGCACAAATTTGTTGACATCCCTGTTAGTGAATATTTCTCCTTTGCCAAGATAATCCATCCACCTGACAGGTGTGGCATATCAAGAAGCTGATTAAACAGCATGATCATTACACAGGTGCACCTTGTGCTGGGGACATTAAAAGACCACTCTAAAATGTGCAGTTGTCACACAACACACTGCCACAAATGTCTCAAGTTTTGAGGGAGCATGCAATTGGCATGCTAACTGCAGGAATGTCCACCAAAGCTGTTGCCAGAGAATTTAATGTTAATTTCTCTACCATAAGCCTCCTCCAAAATCGTTTTAGAGAATTTGTCAATAGGTTCAACTGGCCTCACAACCACAGACCCCGTGTATGGCATCATGTGGGCCCAACTCATGTGAAATCCATAGATTAGGGCTGAATTAATTAATTTCAAATTGACTGATTTTCTCATATGAACTGTAACTCAGTAAAATCTTTGAAATGGTTGCATCTTGCAATTATATTGTTGTTCAGTATATGTTTTATTGTTACATACACCAGATAGGTGCAGTGAAATGTGTTGCTTTTAAAAAAATATATATTTTATTTATTTTAACCCCCTTTTCTCCCCAATTTTCGTGATATCCAAACACTAGTAATTACTATCTTGTCTCATCGCTACAACTCCCGTATGGGCTCGGGAGAGACGAAGGTCGAAAGCCATGCGTCCTCCGAAGCACAACCCAACCAAGCCGCACTGCTTCTTAACACAGCGCGCCTCCAACCCGGAAGCCAGCCACACCAATGTGTCGGAGGAAACACCGTGCACCCGCCCCCCTTGGTTAGCACGCACTGCGCCCGGCCCGCCACAGGAGTCGCTGGAGCGCGATGAGACAAGGATATCCCTACCGGCCAAACCCTCCCTAACCAGGACAACGCTAGGCCAATTGTGCGTCGCCCCACGGACCTCCCGGTCGCGGCCGGATGCGACAGAGCCTGGGCGCGAACCCAGAGACTCTGGTGGCACAGCTAGCGCTGCGATGCAGTGCCCTAGACCACTGCGCCACCCGGGAGGCCCTGAAATGTGTTGCTTTACAGGGTCAGCCATAGTAGTATGGCACCCCCGGAGAAAATGAGGGTTAAGTGCTTTGCTCAATGGCACAGCAGATTTTTCACCTGATCAGCTCGGGTATTCGAACCAGCAACCTTTCGGTTACTGACCCAATGCTCTAACCGCTAGGCTACCTGCCGCCCTAGATGGGAGAGAAGTGCAGTCACGAAAATCCAGGGCGGAGTACTTCCACTGAATCTGAATTAAGAACCCGTCAAATCTCTTTAAGTCTCAAGCTATAAACATAGTCTTGGTGAGAAAATTTTAGCACTGAAAAAATAATTATGTTTAAACGGAATTTGGCCCTCGGCATAGGAATAACAGTACTATCGTTTTCCATATGAGACCTATACAATAACAAGTATGTGATACATCCCTAGTAGCATTGGCATCCTAATGACATGCTGGCGATAGAGTGAATATCAATCTGTGATGCTAGACTGCCTCTAGCTATACTGGACCTCTGGACCTTGTTACAGTTCCAGTGTGACACAAGGTATCAGACTAATTTCCTGAATTCAATTTACACTGTCTCACTGCCACCTGTCTGAGGAGAGGAGAAAGAAAGGGGGATGGGGGGGAGGAGAGAAAGGAGAAGTATGTGACGGCACCGTGCTACTCTCACAATGGGGAGAGAGAAAACGGACTGCTGCCTGGTCCACCACAGTGGCGAGAGAGTAGGAGAGAAAAGGGGGAGAGGAGAAGAGAAAGGGGGAGAAGAAACAAGAAATGGGTAGAGGAGGAGAAAGCAGTAGAGAGGAGTAGAGGAGCAGAGAGAGAGAGAGAGCTTTCCATTTTTAGAAGCCTGACTCAGAAATATAGAGTAAGCATTAGACAGCGTTAGAAAAAGAAGGGACCTTGGCAGCAGGAGGGTGAGAATGATTCACCCAGTGASTTAGCATTGAAATGGAAAGGAGGACAGGAGGGAAAAGGAGGGATGAATAGTTTGGAGACAGAGAGAAAAGAGAGAGAGCAGGTCAAACCGGAATGTGTTGTGCGAGGCTCAGCATTTAGAACCGCAGTGAGAAAAACAGACTCTCTCTACTTCACCAACCACTTCTTCTTCAAAACAAATAAATGGTCATGCAGGGGAAGGCTGAAGACACCCTCAGAGCTGTTTAATGTCAGTCTGGACCATTCAAACACACAAACACACACACACACACACACACAATCTCAGCTCTGGAGTAGTTCCTGATTAACGTGGAGTCTGGTTCTAGATGAAACTCACGCTGACACACACACAAACACACCCATTATCCTTTTTACACCCCTCAGGCATCGGTTGATCCCTCTACCAGCTAATTTCTCTCTGCTCCTAAAAAGAGCTCACTGACACTTCACACGGCAGTATCCTGGTCCTAATGCCTGGAAGGGGAAGGCTGATGTCATAGTCAGAACCTCAACAGGGATGGTGTTACTCGGAACACTGAGGTGATAAAGAGACATAGGCTCAGTCCCAAATGGCACCGTATGCCCTTTATAGTGCACTACATTTGACCAGGGCCTAGGAGAGCTCTGGTCAAAAGTAGTGCACTATATATAGGGAATAGGGTGCCATTTGGGACGTAGCTTGTTAAAATAAGCAATTCTTTGATGTTTAGCATGGCATCGTGCCATTTCTTTCCTGGAACTTTTCTAAAGTTTTCTAAAGTCGTCCGGAAGCCCTGAGTAATGATTGGTGGGGTACTGTACCACATGAGTCGACGGGTGTGTGTTAGCAACACTGAGAGAGAGAGAGAGAGAGAGAGAGAGAGAGAGAGAGAGAGAGAGAGAGAGAGAGAGAGAGAGAGAGAGATTATTGATGTTACTGTTGTCCCGTTGACAATTTTTATTCTCA
This sequence comes from Salvelinus sp. IW2-2015, assembly GCF_002910315.2. Classification (NCBI taxonomy): domain Eukaryota; kingdom Metazoa; phylum Chordata; class Actinopteri; order Salmoniformes; family Salmonidae; genus Salvelinus; species Salvelinus sp. IW2-2015. The sequence goes on along the minus strand of NC_036874.1, from coordinate 4,548,456 downwards.
TTTTTATTTAATATGTACATTGTTACGTCATGCCAATAAAGCGAATTGAATTGAATTGAATTGAGAGAGAGACAGAGAGACAGAGAGAGAGAGATGAAAGAAAAAGAGCTCATTATTTGGGACTGAAGTCAACTGAAGTTTGTAAGTTTCCATACTTACCGTAGGCAAATATGATAGCTGTTATATAGAATGTGGAGAGACACTTGTTGGAGCCCACTCTGACTCATAAAAAAACAAATACAATGAATTTATTCCGTTTGTAAACACACTTTTGGAAGACATGTTCCTATTACCAACCATACAGTACTAGATACATACATACAGTACTAGATACATACATACAGTACTAGATACATACATACAGTACTAGATACATACATACAGTACTAGATACAAGTACTAGATTACATACATACTTAGTGTACTTAGATACCATACAGTACTAGATCATACTACTCATACAGTACTAGATACATAATACAGTTAGATACATACAGTACTAGTAAGTACATACATTAATAAGTACATACATACTAGATCTACAGTACAGTACTAGATACGTACTAGATTACATAATACTAGTAACAGTAGATACATACATACAGTACTAGATACCATACATACAGTACTAGCATAAAGTACTAGATACATACAACAGTACTGAGATACATATCATACAGTACAGATACAAATACGACAGATCTACATACATACAGTACTAGATACATACATACAGTACTAGATACATACATCAGTTACTAGATACATACATACAGTACTAGATACATACATACAGTACTAGATACATACATACAGACTAGATAATACATACAGTACTAGATACAGTACATACAGTACATACATAAAAGTCAGAATACATACATACATGATACATAAGTACTAGTACATACTAGTACAAGTACTAGATAATAATACAGTACTAGATACATACATACAGTAAGTACATAGAGTACTGTAGATACATACATACAGTACATACATAGAGTAACTAGATACATACATACAGTACATATAGAGATACATACTATACAGTACAATAAACAGTACTAGATACATACATACAGTAACTATCAACATAGTACTAGATCATACATACAGTACATACAAGTACTAGAATCACATACAGTACAGTACAGAACATACATACAGTACATACATACAGTACTAGATAATATAACAGTACTAGATACATACATAACAGTACTAGATACATTACATACAGTACTAGATACATACATACAGTACTAGATACATACATACAGTACAGATACATACATACAGTACTAGATCATACTAGTATAGATACATACAGTACAGTACTAGATACTACAGTATAGGTACTAGATACATACATACAGTACTAGATATACATACATACAGTACATACATAAGTACTAGATACATACATACAGTACAGATACATAAGTACTAGATACATACATACAGTACTAGTACATACATAAGTACTCAGATACATTACTACAGTATCATACATGAGTAACTAGATACATACATACAGTACTAGATACATACAGTACTAGTACATACATAGTCTACCATAGCATACGTAAGTACATACATAAGTACATACATAGTACTAGATACATACATACAGTACTAGATACATACAATACATGTAAGCATACATACAGCAATAGATACAGTACATACAGTATAGATACATACATACAGTACATACATAGAGCACTAGATACATAATACAGTAACATAGATACTAGATACATACATACAGTACTAGATACATAACTACAGTAAATCATACAGTACTAGATACATACATACAGTATAGATACATACATACAGTACATACTACAGTACAGATACATACATACAGTACATACATACAGTACTAGATACAACATGTACTAATACATACAGACATAATACAGTACTAGATACTACATCAGTACATACTACTGTACTAGATACATACATACAGTACTAAGATAATCACATACAGTACATAACATAGTACTAGATACATACTACAGATACCTAAATACAGTATAGATACATACATACAGTAATACATAGAGTATCTAAGATACATACATACAGTACTAGATACATAACATACAGTACATACATACAGTACTACAGAGTACTAGATACATACATACATACTAGATACATACATACAGTACATACATAGAGACTAGAACATAATACAGTACTAGATACATACATACAGTACTACATAGATACAATACATACAGTACAGTAAATACATACATACATACAGTCATAATAGAGTACTAGATCATACATACAGTACTAGATAAAAAAGATACATACAGTAAATACATAGAGTACTAGATCATACATACAGTACTAAGATAATACATACAGTACTAGATACATACATACAGTCCATACATAGAGTACTATGATACATACATACAGTACTAGATACATCTAGTCTACATATACAGTCAGTACATACAGTACTAATACGATACATACAGCACTAGATACATACATACAGCATAATACATACATACAGTACATACACAGTACTAGATACATACATACAGTACATACATACAGTACTAGATATATACATACAGTACTAGATGCATACATACAGTACATACATACCGTAAAGTACATAGATACAGTACTAGATTACATACATAAGTACATACATACATACAGTACTAGATACATACATACAGTACATACATACAGTCCATACATACATACATAACATAACATACTCAGTACAGTACATACATACGTACTAGATACATACATAATATAAGGCATTTATTGTGTTTAACAACAGCAAAGTGAGTCAATGCTCAGGCACGACACATTCGTAGGATAAAATCATTACAATATATGAATGTGAATGCTTTTAGGATGTTTGGGGTAGACCATTCACTATTCAATGCTCCCTGACTGTATCACTGAAATGAACAACCCTGAAGATGAGTCCTCATTATACAGCATGCAGACAGAGGATTCCAGTCAATCTTTATGCTGGCATGATATGCTGAGGGTATGTGAGATCCCCAGATAAGACACTGACAGATTCACTCATTCAAACAGTTCAGCCACAGCCAAGAGCACCAAACGTTTATCAGCCCCATACCAACTACCTATCAGGGTTGGGAGGACGGTAAACCACGACAGATGAGTGGAGGCAGAGATGAGGGGGGGGGGGGGTGATGATAATGATAAAGAGATGGGAGGATGAGGGAAAGGAATAGAGGGATGAATGATCTAGTGCTGCTTCAACCGGAGGGGGACAGAGAGAGAAAGAGAGAGAGAGAGAGAGGGAGTGGTGGAAGATGAACTGAAAGAAGATGCTGCTTCAGCCGGAGGGGGACAGAGAGAGAGAGAGAGAGAGAGAGGGAGTGATGGAAGATGAACTGAAAGAGGAGATGTTCAGAGAGATTTGGAGAGAGACAGATTGCCAGAATGATCAATTACTGCATCAAAGGTATGTTGGATGGGGCAGAGGGAGAGACGGATGGAGAGGGGGAGATCAAATGGGTCTCAGAAATGGCTTCCTTTTAGATTTGAAACAAACCGACACGCAGAACCCAAAACGACTTCACATCCCGCTTTTAAGTCTCGCCGTCCATTATGCAATTTAGAGTTTCTCTCTCTCTTCTTCCTCTCTCTCTTCATCTCTCTTTGACAGCCATTCAAATGCTTGCAAGAGAAAAGTATGAGAAAGAATTTGGATTGAAAAGTCTATCTAGCTGTCAAGACCAAGGGGAAATTGGTTTGGGACAAGAGATAAACAATTTAGCCAATGCTTTCTTTTGGAGGTGTCTTATTGTCACGCCCTGACCATAGAGAACCATTGTTTCTCTATGGTATAGTAAGTAGGTCAGGGCGTGACTAGGGTAGGTCAGGGCGTGACTAGGGGG